>NW_008235774.1:432237-497997 GCF_000691975.1 Corvus brachyrhynchos | reverse complement strand
CTGAAAAACACCCTGCTTCTTCCCCTATCTATATATTAAATGCAGCTGTTGTCACATGTATAGTATTGTAATTGAAATAAAATGTCAGTGTTATGTCCTCACGATGTAGATGGTAGAATTTCCTTTATAGAAAATCATACAAATCTAGATGAGTATTGTCATTTTGTGGAAAGATAAACAACCACATAGAAAATAGATGGTGTAGGTAAGTGAATAAACTGATACTCTGCTACAGCTGTAATGCAATTTATGCTCAGTGACTCTGCATGCAATAGTCAGATGTCATCCTGTCCCCAGCTACTCCTGAAAACTTTATCAGAGAGTACACAATTTATTTAAAGTCATCATAAGTACATTAAAATACTAGCAGGCTAGATGGTGCTATAGATTATTAAAGTAGGATTAATTTAAAGCGTATTGCAAAGCGCACTTGACATGTTGGATCCTACAGAGTATCCTGGATATTTTGAAGGCTTTGTCAAAGAAAAAGCCTCCCACAATTGCTTCAGAGTCTTTGAAGACTTAATTTTGATTTTAAGTTACCTATTTGCAGTATTGTCCTCCCACACTGCCTTGTCACATTTTGCATGTTAAATACACAATTTGAAATGAAAACTGTGCTTTTACAGCAGCTGTGGGGAAAGGAGGAACAAGGGACAGGGAGTTCAGAGAGCCTTTGGTGCTGGTGATCCTGACACTCAGAGCCCTGACAGTTGACTGGGTAGTTGGGAAGTTTTGCATGCAAAGGCACTTCTCCATCTGGGAAAGAAAGAGGATACAGAGAGTTTATCTGAGAAAATGTATCAGCCTGGAACTGTACATAGCATCTATTGTAGAGAAGTTTTAGGTATAAGAGGATGGAACAGGACTGGCACATTCTCAGTATTACAAACTGTGCTCAGAAGTATCAATAGACAAGGAAGAAAATAGGTGGTAAAACTTACTGTGATCAGTGGTTTGAATATGTCACGTTACGTACTATATATGCATATGCACCTCACAGCAAATTAGTAATAGCACTAGCTACTGAACTACAAACTGCTTCAAAGCATGCATTTACTGAATTCATTTGAACTAAAATTATCTGTCAATGTAGAGCATAATTTAAATGTATCATAAAGTTGATAATTTGGATTAATATCGGATATATCTTTTATTATTAAGGAAAAAAAAAATTGTCTTTTCAGATGCAATTGTGTGGAACCAGAACATCCTAGCAATAAAACCTTACAATACTGGCAGGACTACAATATATCTGCATCTGACGTGCCATGGGGGAACCTAACTGTGTCAGTAAGTAAATTTTGGAACTTAATAAATAAAGGCATAGACATAAATAATTTTGTCTATCTTACTGCAGCAAATATATTGTAAAGAATACAATTTTTTCTGATCGTATTTGTTCAAATAAATAATAAAATATGCTTAACAAAAATTAACATGGACTTTATAGCATTATCTCCTTTTGTAAGCTTTTTGCAGCCTCTGATAGTACACGTAAAAGCAAATGTGTGCATTTTATGCCCTGCTTTGGAACCTTCTTGACACACTAGCACAAGAGCTTGGCTGAGATTGAGTCAAACATGTCAAATGACAATGAATTTGTCCTAAATTCTGCCAGATGGCAAAACCAAAGTTCCCTTGTTTAGAAAGAGTCAAAAGCATATTCAGGCTATAAAAAAGAGGAAGGGGAGAAATTTTGTAGCATTTTCTCTTCAGTGATCACTTTTTTCTTACCTAAGTTCTGTAATTTTTTTTCCCAGGGGAGGAAGGGGATAAAGCTACAGTTTAGTGGGGCTTGCATGAATGTGTAACTAGTTTCTAAACAGTACACTTTTCTATGTTTAAAGGATTTATATAATTCAAGTTTGCCTTCTTCAAAGCGACATTTACAACTTGGTTAAAGTGTCATGTTGAGATTGGGCCACCGCTTTTTCTTGCAAATGGATCATTTCATTACACAGTCAAAGAGAATTGAGTGCAAAAGACACCAGACTGAAGGGATGTAACTGAATTAACCAAATTGTAGGCATAATCAAATTGAACACTTAAAGGCCAATCTAGTGGACTGTCTCCAGAAGATACTGTTCTTTTTTTTTCAAAGGCAGGAATGCAGAAAAGCTTGTGTTAAGTAAGAGCTGTCTTCCACGGCTGCTCTGTCTTGCTTCCATGCCTTGCTCTGAGCAGGGACTGCTCCTCAACTCTGTTGGTGTGGCAACAGCAGAAAGAAAGTTGAGAACTGCTGGCCTGAGGGATTCCAGCAGTCCAGAATGAATATTCTCAAAATTGCAGCACACTCTGAGAGCATCTGTGCAGGGGCAGACTCCTCCTCTCACTTTCTCAGATCTCTGACAGTGTTTTTCAGAGTACATTTGCAGCTGAGGAGATTTAAAATAACAGATTTTGTTTTAACTATAAATGTAAAAGACTGGCTGCATTATATAAAACCCTTAAAAACTTCTATGAAAGCTTGTTACCAAAACTCGAGTTTACATAGGTAGCAGTATAACTGACCAACTTTTCCCATGAGTCCCTATAGTTGTCAAAGAAATAACTGAATTTTTTTATACTTTCATGTCATTATTTCTTGCAAGAATCATCAAGAAACTTCTGTTCTAGAGAACTGCTGTAAGATATTAGACATTGCTGTCTGTAAATATTTGGTCAGACTCACCCCATTATGTCTCTTTTACTGCTCATATCTTCATGTATTTCTTGTGTCTAGTTGAAATGTTTCAAGTTTCTGAAGATCTGGATTCTCATTCTCTCTTAAAACCCAACAATTATTTTTTGCTATCAAGACAAACCAAGTGTGAGCAAAGGATTTTGAGCCAAGTGTGAAGAGGATTTTGGACCCAGTGTGAAGAGGATTTTGATGGTGACAAAATTCTCTTCAGGAAGCATGTGATGAACTTCATCCCAAGTTTACTGCTGTACCAGCATAAAAAGTTTTGTGCTCCTTTGTCTCACAAATTGCAGTTGTGGTTTTCTTCTATGACAATCTTTGCTCAAAGCCGAAGTTTCCCATAACGTTATTGTGCAGCAAGTCTGATGAGCCAGTGACACACTTGATTTAATACTAAAATATCCTGATCTGGCAGGATATTTCTGCCTGGAATCCCTGATTCTGGGTACTGCATTTCATTTTTCTTAGTAAGTGTGGAGGGATTGGGAAGGAGAAGGAAAGGATTGTGAGTCCAGAGCTGATAGCTCACATTTCTAGAGGTAGTCTTTATGATTTTAGACAACTAAGGATGGTAGTGGAGAAGTACTGGAAATGCTTTATAATGTATCTGCATATTGATCATAAATTACATTAAATATAATTGATGTTACAGATTTTGGGTTTTCCGGCATTTTATCAGACCTTTTTTTTAGAGGAAGACAATTTGCGGGATGTGCTGCCCCCGTGTGGTATTAAATGTATTTGGCTCCTCTTAGGCCACAAATCCTCAGCTTTTTCTTCAATTGCTGGGCCTGTGAAGTTAAAACAAAAGAGCAGTTCTTGAGAATGCACCAGGAGCAGCCTTTCTCTTGGTGGCTTTTGAAATTTGCTTTCCACACTTGGAGAGTCTTAGTAAGTGTTAATCTGTATTTGTACACAGAAAATAAATCAGCATACTTGTTGAATTTGAAATAAATCTGGTTTTGTATTAATGACTTTATTTATGGTATGCTTTAGTAAATTCGTAATTTAATATGGCTAAAAAAAAGATTCCTTTCAGAATTTTCCATGCAGACTAGATACAAATGTAGTGAGTTTTAAGTTTTAAAAGAATAAATATCTAAAAATGGTTTTACTATTACTAGTAATACAATTTGCTTGCAATTTAGGAAAGAAAATATTTGTGTAAGCATGGGTATTTTTTAGAACAATACTATTTTCTCTCCCTGATAGGAATGTAAAAAGTTTCATGGTGAGTTTGTTGGAAGAGCCTGTGGTCATCACGGCCCTTATGTTCCAGATGTCCTCTTCTGGTCTGTCATCTTGTTCTTTTCTACAGTAACGCTCTCATCTACACTGAAGCAGTTCAAAACTAGCCGATACTTCCCAACAAAGGTGTGTGCCATTATTTCAATTTAAAAGTTGTCATTAGTCATGTCTAAGTATGAATTTCATCTGCATTGCAAACTCAGTTAACTGCTGGTGAAGTAGACAGTGCATCTTTCCTCTGCTGGAAACTTGTATTAGAATAATCATGGTTTTAGCTGTAAGCGAAAAATGTCTTAAAACAGTGAAGAAAAGTCTTAAATTGTACGTGAATGTTTTAGTTAAAATTGTAATTTCTCTCAATAATTGTAGGTACGATCTGTTGTCAGCGATTTTGCTGTCTTTCTCACTATTTTGTCCATGGTTTTAATTGACTATGCCATTGGAATTCCATCACCAAAACTTCAGGTTCCAAATGCTTTTAAGGTCAGTTGTTGATAAATTACACTGCATTATCATTTTGCAAAATAATCCACTATAATGGGTTTATACTTTTTTATTATCATCAGGGAGTAGTGATACTATTTTAAAATTTTTGTGTTCACAAGGTATTAGGCAGCCTCCCTGATTTATGAATCATGTAAGCGAACCTCTCCCATCAGGCCCCTTCATGCATCCTAATGTCATCTCTGCAGAGATTAACAAGGCTCCAATCACCCAAATCCTAGACTACTGTAATGTTCTGGGGCTTCTTCCAAATTCTGGGTTTACTGTATAAAGTGCAACCAAGTCTGTAATATTCCAGATGATTTTATTATATGTAATTTCTTGGTTTGGCATCGTAGGAAGTTTAGCATTTCTTTAGTGCTCTTACATAGTTCGGTTTTAAAGGAAATCATATCCTAGTAATGTTTTGTATGTATTCTTGTGAAGTTGAAATGTAAATAATCCTTACACTTCTGACTGGCCATGCCTGACTGTTTTTATAGCCCACCAGAGATGATCGTGGCTGGTTTATTACTCCTTTGGGGCCTAATCCGTGGTGGACAGTGATAGCTGCTGTAATTCCAGCCCTGCTTTGTACTATCCTTATCTTTATGGACCAGCAGATCACAGCTGTCATTATCAATAGAAAAGAACATAAACTAAAGGTATTCAGTCAAAATTGATACTTTTCACTGTTGTTTTCTGCTTCACATTATGTAATGTGCACCCATCTACTTGAGTATGCTAGTTTGTTATGTTATATAGAACCCCTTTAAACTTTTATGGTTTCTTTCTTTGTTGGTCTGTGTAGTACCTGTGCCCTGTGTCAGTGATCCACTGCCTTACAGAAGACTTTATGAATGTAATTGGGAATACAGATTCTGAATTAAGAAAGTGCTATCTTCTGTGCTTTATTGGAAGTATGATTCATTCACTTAAATAAAAAAAATGCTTCAAGTTAATAATCTTAAATACCATAATATTAATTGCCTCTTCAGGTATTGACAGTCTTGTCCTACTGTATTAGATTTTTAAAAACTACTCAGGGGTTATTTTGTAATATCAGCATTCTTCCCTCTCTTCATCCTTCTCTGTGGTTCTACCCATCCTTTTTTTTTTTTAATGCCCTTCCTATCTTAAAGAAGGGAGAAGAATAAAACTGAGCCTTAGAGGCACAATGGGTTCTTAAAACAACATAGGACAACTTCCTGCTCTGTTCTCTAACACTTTAGTTGCCTACAGATGGAGAGAGAAAAAGGGACATCACCCCTCTGAAAAACTGTTGGGCAAAATCTAGCAGCAGGTTTCTGTACATGTATATGCAGCAAGCTTAGGCTTTTTTTTGACATACTTTTAATAAGCAGCAATCCAATCCCAAGTTGCTTTAGCAAATGCATTTGCAACCTTCACTTTGCATTGCCTCTTCTTGGATGATTGTGACATTTGATATGTTCTTTTTTTGCCCTCTTTGTCAGCCTGGCTCTTCATGTCAATCCATAGCATTGCATGTGGTTAACTTGACAGATGCAGGAATTTGCTGCCAAGCTTTGGAATGTGTTTTTTCAGCACTGGCATCTGGGAGTCAGATGGTCCTCCTGGCTGCCCCCTTGTCTTGCTGCGTTTTAGTTTTGCTGGGGTCTGGTGTAGCATCACCTGTTGCTATGCTTCCTTTTCTTCCCATATGTCAGGTTCCTCAGATCATGTATGAATGTGAGGAAATGCTCTCGGATTCTGTATGCATTAGCAGATACATTCCTCATAAATGTGTCAGAAGGTAAAAAAAGGTGTCTCTGTTAGGATTTAGAATTAAACTCTTTCTTTGAGTGCATTGTGCCTGTAACTAATATCTGTGTTTGACACATCTCTTGAGTTTTGTCAAGATGTGTCTTGGAGATAAGGCTCATAAGCACTTTTGGGGAGTGAGGGAAGGTTGCTAGAGTTGATTCTCTTCATTTTCTTAACTTTTCCCCCCTTTTAAAATAATGTAAGCAAATAAGATGGCATTTTCATTTTGATATGTGGCTTACATTTTCATAAACCCAGACGCTTCCCGTTTTAGAAGTAAAAGTTGTCTTCATAAAGAAATGATTTGTTTGCTTCCAACTCGTTTTCCCCTCTTTTTTTATACTTCCCATAGCAAATTCTGGATAGTGCACATTTCAGCTTTTGGCAGTCTCTGTAGCAAACCCTTCCAAGTTTAGTTTAGTTACTTTTTTTATGTCAAAAGGCATTTGCATGGGTTTACAGGCAAAATTATGGTTCAACATATTCACATTGTCTGCATGAACATCACTGTTTCATCAGACCATGACACTGGATTTGTTGCCATATTGCAAAGTTTTGTGGCTAACTACCTGACTTTTTAAAGGAAAATAGCTCGAGCTGCTGCTTGCAGCTGTGAGGAGGTCCTGGACACGTGCTAAAATTGAAATGAAAGATCCCACTCAGCTATGGTAGCAGATATCTGTAGAATCAAGCTTGATGCATTGATCATTTATCTTTTTCAAGCGAAGTTTGTAATTGCAGGTTTTTAAATTTATCTCAGATTTGACCAAAGGGTTTTATGCAGTACTACAAAAGCAATCCATTATCCATCCACCTGTAGTATTTGACTACTGCAGAGATGATCCAAACCCAAAGGTTTTGTACTGACTTTTCATGTGGATATTACAATGCTATGTTTGAGTAAGGACACCAATAAACCAGTTCCTGATTTTATATTTTAATTTAATGTATCTTAATTTCTAGATGTCTTATCTAAGATTGAAAGTACATTAGTGAAAATGTATTACTATCATGTGCTTACTATCTTAAAAAACTTTAAAAGGATCAGTGTGGTTTTATGGCCCTTTCTATCATAAGCTGACTGCAAATGTTAGAAATTTTTGTGTAGGGACCAATAAAAAGACATATTTTTCCAAGTCCTGTGTCTGAATGGATGGATGGAGGGCCCACTAAGATTAGTGCCGTGGGAAGTTGGCAGTGCAGCTGGATGTTCTGCTTACTGTTATCCACAGAAGAGACTTAGTTAAAATGGAAAATATATGTATTTTCCAGTGTCTTACCCGCATCCATTTTATAAACAGGAAAGCTGTTTGGTGTCCACTGTAGAGTGGATTTGTGATACACTTGACTTGTAACTGGAAAGAGCCCAGTAACACTGAGCATTGAGTGTGAACTAGTGCGAATTCCCCTTAGGTAACCAGTCTGCCATCACTACTGACCCAACCTGGATAACACACAGAAGGAAGCTGTGTTTTTCCTACGAGTCACAAATGTTTAATTGTCTCTAGCTGTTCATTAGGAATGCCTGCCAGGAGTGTTCTCCTTAATTCAGATGTCATTTTACATCTTCTTTCTGTCCTTACTTTTTTTAACAGAAAGGATGTGGATACCACCTCGACCTTCTCATGGTGGCAGTGATGCTTGGTGTGTGCTCTATTATGGGATTGCCGTGGTTTGTTGCAGCCACTGTCCTCTCTATTTCCCATGTGAACAGCCTCAAACTGGAATCAGAGTGCTCCGCTCCAGGGGAGCAGCCAAAATTTCTTGGAATCCGGGAGCAAAGAGTCACAGGGCTCATGATTTTTATCCTTATGGGCTCATCTGTCTTTTTGACAAGTATTCTGAAGGTAATTTGGGGAAGTAAGGGAGCATTAAGGAATATCTCAATGAACATGTCACTGTTGTTACTGCATTATTTAATGAATGCTCTTTCCAGGCACATTACTAACTAACATAATGTTACACAATGAGAGTCTAAAGGGGAATTCTAATTTTGCTTAATAAAGTGCCATGGGACTTCTAGCATTTTGTAAACAAAAACCTTGTAATGAAAATCTGGCCTGACTGAAGTCAGAGGGAATTCTGCCACTGAGCTGTAGTAGATGATTAACACTTTGTCAATACTTTGGGCCCATGGCAAATTAATCATGAAACAGTCTCGTTACACCAATATAAAAGTTTTTTAGAAAATTTTAAAAAATTTATGATTTTTGAGTAATTTAAAAATACTTTTACAGTTGCAAGAGAAGTTCTATGGTTCATTTCTTGGAAATGAACATGAAAATTACCTCATGCTTCCTGCATATTCAACACAGCTCACCAGTGTCCTGAAAATGGGTGTCTAGTTACATGCATATAGAATGCCATGTGTACACTTAATACTTTTTAAAGAACTATCTGGCCTCTATGAAATCAGTGAGAGTTTTGGCACTGGCTTTAGTAAAACCAGAATTCAGCCTTGCCTGTTGTCACAGTGGAGGTAGTAAGCCCTTAGAAATTGTACTTCCCAGCAGTATTTTATTAAGTATATCATAAAGCCTTCACTTTGAAAACACACAGAACATGCATTTTGTGTATTTAGTATTTCTAACAGATACTTATCTATGGACATACTCCTCTACCTATGTAGTGTATGCTGAGAACATGAGCATTTACAATAGTCTCTCACAAAATCATTCCATAGACTCTTTCACCCATTTTTAAATGCTTTCAGCACAAAATATTTCTTCTAGCAGTAAGAAATATTTTGTGTCTCTCCAAAATTTTTCTGAGCAGTCTTTTAAGTAAAGAATTTAAGTATAAATTAAGATATACATGTTTTTGTGTAGTTTAGTTAATTTTATTAATAGGGAATAAAGTATATTGTAATAACTGGCCATGAGAGGAAAATAAAACTACAGAGCCAGATTCTTCTCTTGCTTTATACTCTGAGAAACATTATTAATTTATAATTGAGTGACTCTGAATTTACAACTTGTCTGATTAATGCAGGCATATGGCACTTTGTATTTCAACTGTTTTGAATGTCTTTCTAGAAGCATTTAAAATTGTTAAGTAGTATTTAATATGCTCTTCCCTTTCTCTGCTTGTTTGTGCAGTTTATTCCTATGCCAGTGCTTTATGGAGTGTTTCTTTATATGGGTGCTTCATCTCTAAAGGGAATTCAGGTAAAATGGATTTATGATGAGTGTGTTATTGATGATGCTTTCTATAAAAAATATAGCTGTTCTTACTGTATTATTGTATTATCTTTTGTGTATAATCTTAAAGGAATGTTGCCAACCTTAAATTTTTGAAAATGACTCATTTAAAAAGGAAAATGGGTTCTCTCTAAATAGAGTATTCCCTTTAGGTAATGTGCTCCACTTTTTTTCCTATTTTTTGGGTGTTGATTTTTCTGTTCTCTCTTGTTATCAAGGGAATTTTGCCTGAGCCTAAAAACTGAGTAATAACTGTCAGGGGCTCTTCCCTCTCTGCTGCCTCCCCATTCACTTGCTTGCATGCTGCCTTTTCAGCTTCCAAGTTCCTTTGCAGGGCCACACTTGATCTTGAACTTTGCCTTTAAGGCTAACTTGCCCTAAAACTAACATAAGTGAAATTTCGAAGGTCTTCCCCGTGCAAATAAACACTCCAGACAGGGAGGGGGGAACTGTTCCAAGCCACAGTACTTCAGGGATGAAGGGTCAATTCTAGTGGAAGGGCAGGATTCCTGCAGTGGCCTTAGGCAGGTGGCAGAAACCAGGCATTCCAGCATTCGGGCTGGGGTTGGTAATGGGATCCTCTGTACTATTTCTGCAGCATTAAATGGCACAGTGTCAAATCCTTTAGCCCAGGAGGCATTGACACACCTTCCAAGACAATTGAGAAAGAAAAACTACATGGTGAAAATACAAGTTGTACTGTGAAAAAGGTCAAACACAAAAAGCAAAGAAAACGTCTGATTGTTTCTTTCATTATATTTGGTTGCAAGTTACCTCCATTTGTAGGCAAAGCTGGGAACATTTTTTTTTTTTTTTTTTTGGACTGGTGGTCTCTATTCAGAGACTCTTCTTTTATAACTTTGCCTATCTCTTATCATTTGGGTTGATATTCTAAGAAGTGTAGTTTGGCTGCCTAGCTCTTATCCTTTGGGTTGATATTCTCAGAAGTGTAGTTTGGCTTTTACTGAGGTTTAAATAATTTCAATTTAATATGGTTCAGCTGTTTCTCAGAACAGGGGTATGAGAAAGTACACTATTGAGGAGTGTTTTTAAGGCATGCTGAAATCTGGCTATCTTTACTTGGAAAAGTGATAGCATCCCCCTCCTTATCTCCCTCCTCCATGCTGGGACAAGGAATGGAGATTTGATAAGATGGCTTTTGTGGGAGGATGTGCTTTTTGCTGTTTCTGTGAAAAAGAAATCTGCTCAAATCTGGCCAAATTATAAGACTTTAAAAAAATGCAGTTTGCACATGCTCAATAAAAATTTCCAAAACTTGACATTGCTGAAGGCTGTGTGAATATAGCATAACTCATCCATGCAGGGAGAATTGGTGTATCACCATCATTACTGTGCCATGATACAAGTGTCTCAGGTCAGTATGGAGCCAAATAGGCCTGAAAAACAGGAACCTCTCACATACATTCCTAGCAGCCTGGCAGTCAGCTTTCTGGCATTCCTTTTTTTTTTTTTTTTTCCTTTTCTGTTTCTGGTTTTGTGAATAAAGTGAAATATGGAGAAGAAAACAGCCTGGGATAAAGTGTCTGGTGAAGTAAAAGAAAATTTCCTGTTCATTCACAGGAAATAAAAGACTGAGGAGGTCCCTCCATGAGCAGCTTTTTCTATGCTCAAGGAGGCAGAGCTCAGTTGTTGAAAAATGAGTCTAGGATGAATTAGGAAAGCAGTGTGATAGTGCATATGCCCAACAGGATCAACCAGCTTCCATTCAGTTTGATTCACAATTGATTCATGACCACTCTGAAGTCCAGCTTTGCCTAACATTAGCAGTTCATGATTAGAAGTATTATTTTAAAGCAACCACCTTCTTTGTGTGTAACATACAATGTAGTATGAACAGGGTATTTCCTGCAGTATGACCATACAGAATGTAACTCAGCAGAATTCAATGTCTCAGCACATCTGCAATACAATCTAGGGAGACAGTGTGTTAAAATGGAAAGGAACTGAACTGTGAGTAACCAAGTAATCAAACTTTGCTTAAATAACTCATTCTTACTCTGGAGGCTCAGTGGGTGAGAAGATGAGTCCCTTGCCACTGCTGGACTAGTATAGATTAAAGACTTATGATTGTAACTGAGGTAGTCTCTTCTGTGCTGCTGAAATTATGTAGTTTTGCTTTTAGAATAACAAGCCAGATTCTTTGGATATTCAGGATCTCTTAGGCAGTGTGTGAATGCCAGCAAAGATGATCCTACACCTCATTTTGATCCAAACTTTTAAATTTTTCTCTTTCAGCTTTTTGACAGGATAAAGTTATTCTGGATGCCTGCAAAGCATCAGCCAGATTTTATTTATCTGAGGCATGTTCCTCTTAGAAAGGTCCATCTCTTCACTATAATTCAGCTGAGTTGTCTTGTGCTTCTCTGGATTATAAAGGTTTCAAGAGCTGCCATTGTCTTTCCTATGATGGTATGAATTTATTTTCTCTAAAAATCCCTTTTCACTTGTGGGTTGTTATTATTATTGAAGAAAAAATAATTTGGGGCCGGTAATTATAATGCTGCTTTGATTCTTTGTTCAAGGATAATTTATAATGTATTAAGGAAGGAAAAATTCGACATTTAACCTCTATTTTGAGTCCTATTTATGGATATCCCAGTTTATATTCTTTTAGGGAAAATTCTTCTCTTGCAGTAAAAACACTAAATTTATTTGATATTTTTTATTTAAGGAGTAGTACTCAATCTTGTTGCAAGAGCTGCCATTGTCTTTCCTATGATGGTATGAATTTATTTTCTCTAAAAATCCCTTTTCACTTGTGGGTTGTTATTATTATTGAAGAAAAAATAATTTGGGGCCGGTAATTATAATGCTGCTTTGATTCTTTGTTCAAGGATAATTTATAATGTATTAAGGAAGGAAAAATTTGACAGAAAGAACATTCACCTATTAAGGAAGACTGTTCATTGCACTGAGGAGCTTAACAGTTCTGTGTCTTGGTAGAAGTAAAGGGGGTCTGCTGCTTAAGTGATTTCTCTCTGATTATTTCACTAATAGAAAATTGAAGATATTTACTGACCTCAGTGATGGTTAAATGCTTCAAGCCATACTTCATTTGAGCAAAGGAATAGCAGCTGTTGGCTTATTCAAATTAAAGGATAAAATTCTAGCTGCAAACTGATCACTTTTGAAACTATTCCTCTACAAGTGTATTTGTCTGTTTTACTTGCTTAATTTGCTAATTCTTTGCAGGTCCTGGCTTTGGTATTTGTCCGAAAACTCATGGATTTCTTTTTTACCAAGCGGGAGCTCAGTTGGTTAGATGATCTGATGCCTGAGAGCAAGAAAAAGAAACTGGAAGATGCTGAGAAAGAGGTGAGTCATGGTTTCAGTTTTTTTTGCGTGTAGCAATTTATCAATTTCTCCTTTAGACATTCAGAGAAAATTCTGAAAGTAAGGCACATTCCATGCACCAGGCAGACTTGTTAACAGTATCTACATGTAATATTGTCGTATTTTGCATAAGTGCTTTTAAGGTTACAAGTCTGATAGCCTTAGGTGGGGATGTATTATTAGGGTGCCATACTGTCATATAAAATATTATCCACAGTGCTCCTGGGGATTGCTTCTGAGACCCCCTCAGGTGGTGTGCAGAGATGAACCCGTGTCTGTTGGAAAGCCCTCAGATGCCTGGGGCTCTTGGATGCTGCACTGGGCCGGGTCTCGTCCCTGCAGGAGATGCTGAGGAGAGAAGTGCAGAATTTAAGGCCTGTGGATGTCCCAGCTGCCTGTGAGCCTTGCACAGGGCACATGGCATCACTCTGTGCCCTTCCTGCTCAGCAGTGCCATAACCCTGTGCAGTACCCCAGTTACACTCTGGGCCAGTGCTGTCCTTCTGCTACTGCAGAAACAATTAAAAAAGGCCAGTGACACTGCTGACCCCTTTAACCAAATGCTCAGAATCTGACTCTGTGCCATTACCACCCACTTGGCTGTTTCAGATCTGGACTCCTCATCTTATTTCAAAGAATCTGCTTTTCAGATAATTTCTTATCAACTTGATACAGGACAGATTCTTATATATTTCCACTCAGAATGTTCCTATATTTTGACAGTGACACACTGATCTTTCTGATTGTATCTTTCTAATCAACTTTGCATCTATTCTGTAGTATTTTTATCTAGCTGTTGCTTCATGAATTGCTTGTTTCAGTATCATCTAAAACTGTGGGGATATAAAGTAACTTTATGTGTAAAGGACACACATGTCCTTTGTCCCTGATATCAGCCACTTGATCAATGTCAGCTGTTAGGAAACCTCAGTACTGGGCCCAGATAAATGAGGGACAAGTCTCAGTGGTGAAACACCAACTGCAAGAGCAGTAGATGGACTATGTGGGTGCTGGGGTGTTTTAAATGGGATTCATGTGTCCTGCATCAGCACTTCTGGATAGTACCACAGTGTGAGCAGAGGGAGGTGAATATGCAGATGATGCTGTGTAGTCCTGGCAGTCAGTGGGGACAGTTGTGCCCATGACCTCTACAATGCTCTTGGACCTCTGCAAAAGCCCAGGACCCATGAGACCTAAACTTTTGGTGGTACAAGGGTACTGCAAAAATTAGACAATGTGAATGGATGAATCAGCAAATTATCCTTAGGGATGCTCTGAGACGTGATCCAAGACCAGTGAAATGTGTGTGTTGAGGATTCCCATTAGTAGGTTTATTTGCAGAAATAGGACATGAGCTAATAATTTGAAGGTGTAACTATACAAACTAGATTTCTCTGCCTTTAGGATTGATTCTTCTGTGGCCTTTGACAACTCCCTGCCTCATCTGTAACCTGGAGAACTCTTTAACTTTGATTTCCTTGACACATTCAACATACTGTCACGGAATATGTTTTGGGGAAAAGATTTTACCTATGTGATAAGCATCATGATGATTATTTACTATTTAGTATGTCCCTGTAAAACTACCAGGCTGAAATTAAAATATGTGAGTCATTGTTTTCTCCCTTGAATCAAAGCAGACCAGAGAGTTGTTTCATCACCGTGTCTGTTGTCATCACAATTCAGAGTAACCAGAAGTAACCAAGGTAGCTCTCTTCTTGTGGGTCTGGTTATTGGAAAGAATTCCTTGTTGTCCTTATGTTTTGGTTATATGTCACTTTCCTTCCCTTGCTTGATAGGATGGCATCAGAAAACAGAACTGGGAAAATCTACTGGTGTTACTTTATTTCATTCACTGTCTATTTTGAGAGGTTATTTTTACATATTTTGGCATTTCTAAATATTTAGAGCTATTATTAAAACTGTTCAACTGTCAAAAACTTATGAAGCTGTGAAGCCTGGAAATGACAAAATTAACTAGTAATAAAAAACTTCTGACATGTAGCCTAAGGAATTAATTGGAGAGTTGCTATCACACAGCTTTTAAAAATAGAAGTATTCTACCCACAAGAATATTCAGAAATATAGTTGACAGGATCTGAAACTTACTTGATTGGATCCTAATTTCATCACTTAAGTTGTTTTTATATTTTTAGGCCATGTTTTTCCAGGGCTTTGTACATTTATAGTGGATATGATACCTTCTCCTCACAGACCTCCTTTGGATGCCACTTTGATGTTAATCAGTTAAGTCTTTCTGAGACAAGAATGAACAAAGGACATTCCCATCTGAAGAAAAAAAAAATCATGGCTTTTAAAATAGTTGTAATAATCAAGCATAAAAGAAACAAATTTCTAAGCAGAGAGAACTTAAATTCTACTGTTTTGGAAGGTTGTACTGGCTCTTGCAGCTCCTACCAACAATCAGTGTGTGTGATGCATGTGGGGCTTTGGTTATCTGCCAGAAAATGATAAACTCTCTTCTTGGGAGAGCCAGCTCATGCTTTCAGACAGGCACTGGTGAAAATGGTTACAAAGCCATCTAATAAAGGGAAGAAAGCTGTGGAGGTCCCTGGGTGTCTGCTGGGCTCACACACACACTGCAACAATTCAGAGCAGGATTTGATGGTTACATTCCTGCCAAGACTTGTTAACCTCCTAGCTGTGGTTATCTTGACCTAAGGGATGTGGAAATTGAGAATCCTCCTGTGGAGGACTTGTTTTTCTTTCTTCTTGCAGGCAGGTCATGGTACTTGAGAGGTGTTGTATTCTTCTCTCCTCCCGCTAAGACAGATTTGCTAAATTTGTGGTTATTTTACATAAAGGTTTTTGGTAGATTTGTCTCCTAATTCTCTTCAAGCGAAAACTAATTTTGGGTGTCTTGTTTCACTGCCTTTCACAGAAATAAAGCTTTGTCAGTATTAAAACTGTGTGTGCAACCTTAAATATTTTCCCTAATTCTTGCATGTAATGTTTACATGCATATATACTGTTATCAATGTTACTTAAAATTCACCAGACACTTGTTACTAATTTTCCTCTTTATTGTTACAAAATAATGCTCTATTTGGCATTGGAAAGTAGCATTAAGTGAAGATACATGTTTTAAAATAGAAGGTTTTACATGTTGTCTATTTAAAAAAAAGTATCTTACTCTATGAACTTCAAATAAATACTTAATATTAAAGAAAATGGAAAGATGATTACAATACAAGAATTTAACTTTTCACAGTTTCATATCCTGTCTCTTGTCTAAACTCCTTCATTCTAGGAAGAGCAAAGTATGTTAGCAATGGAAGAGGAAGGCACTGTTCAGTTACCACTAGAAGGACATTACAGGTAAAATATACCTTTCCTCTTTTAGGTGAGTTGCAATTAAATAAAATAAACGTGCCACAGTATTTATTTTTAATGCTCACTGAACGTCAGGAGGATGTTTGTCTGGTACAAATAGGTGAACTGAACCAAACACTGCAGCATTGAACAAAGTCAGCCCTTTTCTAGTCTTTCCACATGATCTCACATTCCCTAGGAAAAAGGCACACTAGTTGGAAGTTTTCCATTGGGCAGGACTGCAGGATCAGACTTTTCACAATCAAGTTTGGCTTCTGACATGCACAGTGCAAAAGGAAGATGCAGAGCAGGTCAAACCTTCATTCACCCTGATGCAAGCAGGGATCCAGGAATGGTTTTGAACACACTGGAGAAAAACTAGGTTCTTACAGTATTATGTTCTAAAACATTCTAATTAAGATCCTATTATGTAAGATAATGAGTGAATCAAGAGCTGTCCAGAGTGGATATGGCATAATGCAGGGTTGACACAACTCAAAAAACATGAACATCTATGTTATAGGTAGTAATAATACATGTTGGCAGCCCATAAAGAATTAATATAATTCAAAGTTTTCAGAAAGAAATTCTTAATAAAAGATTTGAAATATCTGGTGACAGTAACCTCTGCATTAATGGGAGTTCATAGGAACACCATCTCAGAATGGCCTCCTCTCCAACATTTTAACACAAAGTTACCCTAGTGACTCCTAATGCAAATAAGTGTCTGTGTCTCTGAAAAATCCCAGCCTATTCCTTTTGACTCATCACACTACTAATGGTCTGTTTTTTCTCTTGTGTTGTCCATACCTTTTTGTTCTAATTTGTATTAGCAATATGTAGCTTAATTTATCTTGCAGTGTGGTCTCTATCAATCTCCATTGTGTGTTGACGTTGGCAGAGTTGCCTGGACAGTACCTGACTCTGTCCTGTAAGGGTTACAGTCCTAGAGCTAAAAACAAGAGCCAAGATACCGCTTGTTAAAGTGGTTCCCCAAAACATGTGACAGCAAGTTTACGAGGGCTTACTGAACACCAAGTGCGTGTGACCATGAAGTCAGGAATAATGTACAGGCAATCCCTTAAAACCTTTAAGACTTTATTATTCTGAAGTGTATAAATACATGTTTGGAACAGTCCAGGTAAAGCAAAGAGCATAATGGCTACAAAGTGCTGCTTAAGGCTACTGATTAGTTTGTTTAATTTGGGCATTTTTATTAGGTATCTTAAATATTTTATTTTCTTAGGGATTTTGATTGCTTTTAAAATTGTTTTAAAAGTAGGGGGAGTTTCAGAGCATAAGTAGGAACTTTTGGGATTCATGTTTAATCCAACTATGCCACTATCATGCTGTGAGGTCTTGGGCAATATTTAATTTCACACTTCTTCATATTTCTCTTGTTTATTATTTGGGAGTGACACAATCTATTTTATTGATGTTACTGTGATTAAGTGCTATTGGAGGAAAAAAATACTAAAAAAGTGCTAGGATGTAAGAGAGCATTTAAGTAATTGTTCAGGACTTTTGAAGTTTAACATAATTGCTTAACTTACATTGCACTTAATTATTGTCATCACTATCAGTTTTCAAGGACTTTTATTAAGTTAATAAGTAACAAGACTGATTGCTGGTTGTTTTATTGTGTATTTACTTTCATTCTTGTCTAGAGATGACCCATCTGTGATAAACATTTCTGATGAAATGGCAAAAACTGCTGTGTGGAAGACATTGTTGATATCCTCAGAGAATGCAAAAGATAAGGAGTCAAGCTTTCCTTCTAAAAGGTCTTAATTTTTTTTTACTTCATTATACTTTATATATTGGTGTCAAACCAATATTAGAATATTTTGCTAGGGATTAGAAAGATTTCTAGCATTTTGCAGTTTTATTTCTTATGTCCAGTTGTAATATTCTGAGCTCAAAACACAAATTCACTATTTGTTTAAAAACAAAAATCACAAATATTTGCATGGTACTTAGTTATGCTCCAGTGGAAAATGAAGTTGAGCATGCTTGATGCTTGTGTAATGAACCACCAGCCTCCACCTGGATATTGCACAACAGCTGTTGTGTTTGTTCTGCTTGCTTTTGTTCTTTCCTCTTGAAAAAGAAGTGATCATCACTGCCCTGGAAATAGCTGTATGAAAAACCCAGTACTCTGAATGCAATCTAATAATATTTGGAGTGAAATAATTTTATGATTGCATCATTTCTTTACATTTTTCTGCCTACTTCACTTGTACTCAAAACAGTTAAATAATTTTAGATTTTAGTCCAGAAAAATGAAGCCACAATATTTTATCTGTGCTAAAGAGTTACTACAGGAATAAGAAAATATTAAATCCAAGCACAGTGTGATTTTTTAAGAGAATTTTTTCCTCTGCTTCCATAAATTTAAAATTTAACTATTTTCTATTTAATTGTTTTGTATCACACTTCTGTCATAAGCTCCCCTTCCTAATCACTCTAGAAGCTGATTCCCCAAAGGTAAGACCCTGTCCCCAGCCTTTTCCTTGATTGTGTCTTCCAATTCAAAATGGTGTCACCTTGGAACCCAAATGAGTTGACTTCGTGTAGTTTTTGGGGAGACAGAATGAAAAGAAATTTCAAATAGGAATGTAAAATGCCTTCATTTAAGGCCCAAATATTAAAATTTGGAAATTTACTCTGTATTTAAAATAGAAACTATAGATGTAGTTATACATATAGATGTATTTAAATGTCAAACTGAATTTATTCCTAGTGATCTTTTTTAAAATACAGAATTGTATTCTGCCCATTTCTAAATATACTTTCCAAAAGCTTCCTGTTTGGAACAGCTAGCCATTGTTTCAAGGTGAATAGATGCAGTAAGAGAATGTTCATAGTGATACACATTTAATTTTGTCACCCCAAAATGGCATGCTGCCTTTCAGTGTTGTTCCTTTCCCTGTACAGCATAAACCTGACTGAGCAGATGATGACCAGAGAACCTTAATTTCAGACACCCATGGAGCAGCCCGCTAATGTGGTCATTTTGATGGTATTTCACTGAGAGTCAAAATAGTGTAGTGCTTGTTTGCCTTCCACCCTACACATGGCTGAAAAGGATCCTGTCACTGAAATCAGTGTGGTGTACAGGAGAAGGAAGTACTGGAGGGTTTTCTTACATCAAGTGCCTCTGCTGTCCAGGCTGTGAAAGCCCAGAGGAAGAGAAGAACCTGATGTGGTACATTCACAGCCCCTGGGTACACAAGAGCTGTAATTTTCCTGGTGGATGTTGCTTTCTTTGATGTATGATAGATAATGTAAACTTGACCCTCTGAACAAAGAGCATCCACACAGATTGTGGCTTAGATAAGAGACTTGGCCTTTCCACTGCAGTAAAATAGAAACTGATTTTCTAAAGATCTCATTTTCAATCTGTTCTTTTATCTTTGCTCATGAAAACAAAGGCTCAGGAGAAAAGATTTTTCTGTTTTTAGATATGAGTGTCCTGTTGTAAAGGAACAGCCTTAAAGACTATGATATCTGCATTTTCATGTGCTCTAGCTTGTCTCAGATTCTGAGAGAGGAGTAGATTCAAAGAGCTTTGACCCTGAAAGACTTTCTTTCTGATAAGCAAGGCCGTAGGCAACTTTAATCTTAAGTCATATTAGGGATTGAACTACACAAACGTTATAAACCATAACGCATGTGTCATTACATGAGGATATGATTCAATCCTAGGTAATTACCAAGGGAAAAAAAGTTTGGAATGGTAGCAGTTGGAAGGATAATTTTTGCAAATGATCAAGACCAACAGTATTAGATTACACAATTCCCTCAGTGAAGGGCATTTTATCATAAAAGGGGAAAAAATCTCATTTTGAAGTAAATTTTACTGATGCCTTCTGAAGTTCAACTACATAATGTTTAGCACTCCCTTTCTGCTGTCAGGTCTGCTTCCTTATATCCCAAAATATTATTAAATGGGGATAATTAAATTATGATAGTGTACTATGATTTTGTGTAATGTCTTTTATGCAAGCCATTGACCAATTAACAACATAGGGTGATTTCTGGAATGCATAAAATCTGGAAGTTATTCATAGTGGTTTAATGCTGAGTTGACTTGGCCAATTATAAACTAAGATCATCTACAAAGAGAGATTTTAGGCAGGAACAAATGACTTCCAGTCTGTGCATGGATAATTTCTATCGTAAGATGTGCCCTGGCCCTGATTCTGTGAAGCAGCATAGTGTGAGAGAGTTCTTACATCCCAGGCTCCTGAATGTTTTTAAGTGTCTATAAAAGGTACTTATATGAGATTCAGGCAAGTTGCCTAGCGATAGAGGCACCTGAACTTCACAATTTTCCAAACTTCATTTTTCATTAGTAAAATTCCTAGGGTCCTAAAGGTCTGCCTTTGTGCCTTTCTTGGCAGAATTGAACACCAAGGCACCTATCTGAAACACAGCCCTCTTTGGTACATGTAAAGAAACATTCCTCTGTCTTTAGTTATAATATTAAGCCCTTCAGAGAGCAATTTCAAAGCATGTGCAGGAGATCTGACCATGTACAGGAGGCAGAGTTAGCTGACCTTTTTAAGTACTGGAGAAAGAAGCATCTGTCACTTTGTAGCTGGTATGAGTGAGTTTCCCTTTTCCACCTGATTGGAAGGGAGGAAGAGAGCTCCAACTCCTTTACAGATCCACCAGTGACGTGTTTTACTGGCAAAAGACTGGACTTGTCCTTTTTTTTTCAAATTTCTCAAGGCATTAAAGCCCACATCTGCAGGAGCTGCTCAGAGATGTGAATCCTAAATAGAAGGAAGACTTTCCTGGTATCACAGAGGCACCTAAAACGTGGAAATATTATAGACTGTAAGGCACACAACACCTCAGTGTTTGCTTTTACTAAGCACAGGTAACTCCCTGCCTGCTGTACCGCTGCACTTTCAATTCATCCCCCTCTGGAATTTGTTTGCATACCCTTTGTGTGCAGAAAGTGTAACATACCCAATTCTATCACTGTTCTACAGAAGGTGACAGATTTGGCAGTTGAAGTGGCAGAAGTTGGTATTCTTTAGCTATTTCCATTAACACCTCTGGAAGCTGCCATAGGCATAGAAGTAAGCTTTGGCTGCACTGAATTGTATCCTTAAAGCAATTTTTATGTGAAGAAAAATGTCAAATGATTGTAGAATTGTGCATGAATCGCCTTAAGAATTTGAGAATTGATCTTGCTTTCTTTAAGCCTTGTGTAACTCAGCCTATTTCTCATTCATTCTAGTTAAGGAATTATTCCCATGAAACCTGGTAGGTTATGTGCTTGCTACAGGTTTGTTCTCAGAACCATCTGGTTTTTTTTTTAGATACCCTGCCACTCTTTGTTGAAGGCTTGATTTGCCTGTGTTGTGGAAGCCTCTTTCCATTTTCATACTGTGATTGAGACTCATTGGAAGAACATGACTTTTTATTTATTTACACGGTTGTAAATTAGGACCCTCACACACACAAAAAAATCATCTGCTTTGCATGTATATTGCTTTCTGTAGGCAAATCAACATCTTTTAACTGGGGAAAAAAAGCTGAATCCAAATTTGAACTCTGATTCAGAGTTCTGAATGATACAGCTTTTGTGTAATCTTTCAGGCTTTTTTTTTTTTTTTTAAATTTAAGTTATTTCCTTATAATGTATACATGAGGAAGTATATATTAAACTCCAAATGGGGAATATTGTCTCTCCCCATCCTCCCCAGACTTCTGTTCTCCCCAATCAAGACTGAAAGCCAAATATTAGCTGGATATTGGCTTGCACTACCCTAGTTCAGAAACATTCCTTCTAAATGTACAGTGAACAAGAGAATACATTTTAAAGACAAGAAATACTTACTGTGACCTCTTGTTTCATTTACAAATGTGCTGGTATTGTCTGAGAACTGTGCCATTACCATTATGTAGTAAATTAACTGTTGTATTTGGCAAAAAAGAAAAAAAAAAGTGGCTGTCTTTGCTTGCATGCTGGCTGACTTGTCTCTGTACATCTTAAGTTCTTTACCTACCTAAAATGCTGGCTGTCTTCTGTACCATTCGGCACAGAAATTTGCACTTGCTTTCCCAGTTTGTGCCATGAAGCATGAAAAATAAAGTAAAATATCTGTGCAGTGTTGGTTTTCAGGTAGATAATTTTTATTTTTATATATATATGTATGTGATAGTGCTACTATAACTCTTTTGCTTGTTTGTTTCCCCTTTCATTTCCTAGTGCTGACATCAGAAAAGAGAAGAAAGCTGACTCAGGGAAAGGTGTTGACCGGGAGACTTGTCTATGACTTGCTCTTCAAGTAATTTTTTTACAAACGAATTAAAGGAGTGCCACAGCCACTAAATATAAATGATTTACCTTGTAACTTTTGTCTTTCATCTCAAATTAGCACAGGTAATGTAGTGCAATACTTGTCTCATTCCACCTTGTTTACCTTGTCTAGTATCAATGTAAATGTCTGCAGTAGCCAATGCAAAAAAATCCTCGTGTTCGTTGCTGATCTTGGCCATTTATCAGTACTTGTATCAGAAATGTAAGAAGCAAAGTTTCTTTCAAATTCAACTTTCCTGTTAATAGGTTTGTACTGTATTTTGCTACTTTTTCTGTGTGAGAATACTTAATAATCTTGATTCAAGATGAACTTGAAAACCCTGTTCCAATTTTTTTTTTTAAATCATCTAACTAGTAAATGATTTCAGGAGACCCAAATGGACAAGCAACCAGTAAGAAGTTTATAAAATAACAACTGATCTGACCCTGTGAATAAACTAACAAGGATAATCCTTTCCTCCTTAATCTGTCCTTTTGATGTCATGGATTACTTTTGCAGTGTGAATTGCAGGGTCAGATTCTGTATTTGTGAAGCATTCCTTGATTTAATACAGTGTATTTAATATTGAAATTTGTATGTAACTGGAATATAGTCCTATATATATATATATAAATATATATATATATATAAAATTATATATTAAAACATTTTCTCACCTTAGCTAAAGAACACCACCACATCCTTTGATGTGAAACATGGGTACAGTATTTCTTAAAATGCAATCTGTGATTACGGTATCTTATCTTGTATTGTATGAATGTTGCCATGGTAGGCCAAACAAATGCATTTTGTCATTAATCAATCCATTATTTTACAATAGGGAAAATTCTGTGGATATGAACTATACTCCCCATGCAGTTTTATCACTTGCCCAATGATCTTCCTCTTTATTGCCTAAAATTCAGCCAGATAAAGGGCATATTTATATTGTCTTCTCTCTAATAACAACTGCAAACCTCTTCATTTCAGAGATTGTGTGTAATACTTAAATGGGTATCCTGCTGTTGTTTTGTTACAGCTCTTCATTATTCCATCAAGTACATATTGATTAAAAGATAAAAACAACATTGCAAAGTAAAGTGTGGCTTTAAGGCTATTACCTTTTTCGTAACGGATTTTGTTACTGCCCGATCCTTCAAGCTGGTTTTTTGTGTAAAAGACTGTGAGATTAGGTATTGAATGAATAGGAATGTGGAGCTAAAGTTTTATTGTATTATTTGGAATTCACTGATTTTTAAATTTTTTAAGAAAAATTTTTAAATTATTAAAATGAAAGCTAAGTCTCAGTATTATGCTGTAACTTTGAATCCTAAAAATAAGAATTGTAGTCATGCAATCTTTGTAAGAACTCATCCATAGGGCTCTAACATTCCCCAGCTTTTCAAAATACGCTAATTTTCTATACAGTTCATGAACAACTTTTTCCATCCAGCACATTTAAAATATTCCAATGTTTTTGTGTATCTGAGTGTGTATGTTTTAATACTTCAGCCATAAATAATTGCATTTTGCTGCAAACTTTTTAGGGTCACTGTTCTAAATTTACCTTAGCATTATCAAAGCCCATTAAAAGCCATTTTTATGGAGAAAAAAAATCTAATGGACACAAAGACGGACTCACATCTAATTAAATGTTTGTATATGTAAATTTAGGAAAAAAATGCTGATGCATTAAGGTTAAATGCTTTGTTTTGTGTACTTGATGATAAATTGTAAGATTCCAATTGTTTTAAGGTTAGTGTAGAAGCTCAATACTGGTTTGTCCTGAAAGCAGCCTGATGGTGTTTTAGCATATTGCTGACTTTGTTACAGATAATGTATACAATCAAAATGTATTAGCTTCACTTGACCAACTCTTAGAATATTAAGAAATCAGTGTATTCAATGGCATTCTGTATTTCTGTTCAGTATTTCAGAGTGGTTTTATTTTAAAACACTCTGGTTTTGCGTGGATTTAAGTGCTTTTCCGATGTTAATCTTAACATTCTGAAATCACACACAATATTAAGCAAATGTAGTGCTATATTTACTTCTAATTTCATATTCCTGGTCAAAATTACTCAATTTCTTGGATGTAATTTATTACAAAAGTTTATGTGTACATGTGAATAGACTATTGTGTTTTTCACAATTAAGATATGTTATGTGAAAATAAATATTTATCCTAACTAATTTTCAATTTTATTTTTATACTGCAAAACCCAGAAGAGGTTTGCAATATCATGCGGTATTTGAAACGTCTACCTGACCTGAATGTGCTTCACAAATTAATGAGTGGTAGAGCCCAGTATGGCTCCCTTTCCAAGTGGAATCTCACTGAAACATGCAAGGCAGTGAGTGTTGGCTCCCTGGGTGGAGTTCATGGTGATGTACTTGGTCTGACCTTAACAGTAAGTGTGACATGGGGGATAGCTCAGAGCTCACCTGTTCCAGGAAGAGAATGGGAGAGAATCTCCCCGTGAGATGCTAGAATCATTAAGGTAGGTCAGATGCAAAGAATTGCATCTTAATGAAAGACTTACTCAGAATCATTTCTAGTTTCACTTGTTTTTTTAAATGTTTCCTTGATTATACTTATTCTTGGCAGTTATTTAACAAGAGCCTGGTGAAAGAAGTTTTTTGGATTACAGAAACACTTTTTTTGTCTTTATGACAGTGTGATAACATTAAAATAAATCCCAACTATTTACCCTTGCATACACAAGCCACCTTGAAGTTCATAATGCTAATCTTTTTTTTATAACCTGTCTGTACTGCTGGGATCTACCTTACACTGATTTAGGTTTCTTTGCCTTGAGCCAAAAGAATGAGACATGATGATATAACCTCTTGGAGACAACTGACAGCCTGTAATCCTATAGAACTTTAACAGTGGTGCCAGGTCTACATTAGAGCCACTGCTGCCTTGAACCCAAGATGATATTTGTAAAATTCAGCTCCAGTGTGTTTCAAAAAAACCCCAACAAACAGAACAAAACCACCCACCCTCTTATTTTGTGAGTTAAGGAATTGTTAGTTTGTGAAAACAAAACCTGATTTTCTGTTTGAGGCTTTCTCATTTAAGGACAAGCTGCACAAAGTGTCTTAACATTCTCCCCCATGCTTTATCTGTCTGCATGAGTACTTTTACATTCACACCTAATGTCACTAGTAACCCACAATACAGACATAATCAGATGCTGGCATGTAATATCAAGAAACTGTTAGATAATCATGTCACACTCCATTATATGATACCATTACACAAAATCAGAAGCTTCACTGTAAGCCATCTTCAAAATTAATGGGGATTTAAAAGAAAGTTCTAGTGTTCTTTTTCTGAAGCAACATTTTCAATGATATGGACTACACCTCCTTTCATAAATTAATGTCTTTATTATTTTAAAGCAGCACAGGTTTTAGTACAAGCAGATTGCATTTTTTCTATGTGAAATTGAGAAAACTACTCTAATCGTCAGATGGAGAAGCCTACGTGGAGTGCTGGAAATAAAGCAGACATTCATTGGTACGCTGTAAAGAAAAGCAGTTTTGCCAAAGAGCACGTTCACAGGAGAGTGGCAGTCCAGCCCTTGCTTTAAGTGACTGCTAGTTCACATTGTAATGTTTTATGTTTGTGTAAGAACCAGTTCCTATTCATCAGTGCACAAGCAGCTTTACATCAAAAACAAATGGGGATCTTGTCGAGTTCCCAGAGGAGATTTTACAGTGCACATTCCCAGAGTAGCAGCCTTTTTTACTATAAAATAGGCAAAAATCACAGTACTATATGATAGCCCACAAAGAAATTCAGTGCCATTGGTTTGATTAAGTATCATTCAAAATCTTTGGTGAAAGCTGGTTATGTGCTTTCCTTGCAAGAGTTCTACAACTGTAATATGAGAGATTGCAGAGAAAACACACTAACTTCAGGAACTGCAGTATAAACAGTGTTTCATTCTGCACATAAAATATTAACATTGCAGTATTCCTGATACTGATTCTAAAATAGTAATTATCAAGCCTTACAGATTTTCTACAAAAAAGTTACTTCATTCTTTTCACAGAAATTATCCCAGGGTTCATTTCATTTTTGATGGAAATATTATTATATTTTTATTCTGCAACTGATCGCCATGGGATGTTTTTGTCATTCATTACCCTGCTATACAAATTAGAATGTTTCTCTTTTAGACTGAAATATCAAAAGGTAATTACTCAAGCAAGTACCATGCTTCCTAGAAGTCTGCAACATCATTCTGGTGATGTTAAGACCTGATTAAACACAATCAATAAAAATGCAATAGTTGCTTGGCAACAGGAATCATTATAGAGATCAGCTTTTCATTGTGTACACCGGTATCCCAAGAGCTGACTCTTATCTCATCTTGATTTATTCTGGCTCAGAATACATTATCTAGAGAGTTTTCTGGAGAAGTACCATCACTAACAAGCAAAATGCTGGTGCTAATGCAGTGAGAAACACTGCTTTAGAAAGTGGCTCATATGGGTATAAATATGCTTATGTGCTTGACCGGAGATGGAATGGTCTTTGTCAGTGTACCACTGTGTGAAAGAGAAATACAGAGAATGTTAGTTGTAGCTACATCTAAATGATATAAACCAAACAGGATAGACATAAAAATGTGTGCCACCATTTAAAATTATCCTAACATGAGGCTTTCAGCATGGAGACAAACACATGATGGGGTAGGGACCTGCCATGACACTTTAGCCTCTTCTTTGCGTGTGGGATATGCTATGTTTTTATGCCTGAGGTGTAAAAACACGTGGCTTGTCCACATGGAGGGTAGACTCAGCTGTTCATTTATGAGGGGTGACTGACCTCTCCCTCTGTATGTCCTTTCAGTCTGGCTGAAGGAAAACCACGCACTTGGCCCTCCTCCTATACGTCATCCTTTTTAGCACTGCTCCCCAAGGGTTGAGAGAGTGTAGGAAAGGAAGAGCTTGCACCTTAGTCTGTGAGCTTCCATGCATGACATAAGAAAGGGCAAATAACTGCTTGTCTTACAAGTTCAATAAACACCAGACATGACAGATAGGCTATCTGGGATTTAGGTGAAGCTAAACTTTCCTATCTGTAAGATAATATTCATTGTACTTTAGGTATATGCAAAGGTTGGGACTGGCTGTTTGAGAACACAAATATTTACGAAAACGAAAGATTAGGTAATAAGGGTCGAATATGAGATATGTGCTTTATGTTCAAATTTCAGTTACCGAACATGAAATGCAACTATATGAACTTTCATTTAAGATGGTAATGAATTTATACCTAACCACAGGGAGCTTATGCTATTATTCTCATTTGTATATTGAAAAACAAAACAGAACCATACCATTGCCTGAAAATCTACTTCAGCATCAACAAGAGCTTTGGAAATCTGTGCTGCTTGCTGAAAGTGAACATTATCTGAAAAGTGGAAGAGGAAAAAGATAAACAAAAATTGCTTCTGTAATACTCTGAGGGAAAATCAAAGCAATGAACACACCAGAGTCCCCAGCACTGCTGACTGAAACACAGATTAGTTGCAAAAAGCAGTATTATTTTATTGACGTAAATGTAACAGCCTTGCCCCTTCATGCTTTTGTTTTGTCAGTAGTAGAATTGCGAACCTGTCTGTAATACTAAAATGTCTAATTAACTGCAACTCACCATCTGCTGTTCCATGAATAAGGAGATACTCAACTTCCTTGAATTTTTCAGCTCTGGCCATTACTGTTGAACTCTGAAATTACAGGGAAAAAAAAGAAAAAAGGTGCTATGTATTAGGAGATGACTTGCTTCCAACTGACTTCGATTCGTGTTGACACAGTCTGGGATCCTTCAGCTAAAACCAAGCACACACCCTTGCCTATCCCCCTCTGAACTGCCATGGGGCATGGTCACACATCCAGGGGCTGGGTGCTCACACTCCAACCATTCCACACCCGTCTGCAACTGTTACCAAGGTTATGGCTGCAAAGGCACAGGCAATGGCAGAGGGGAAGAGTTCTGGAGTGAGGTACCATGTTCCATGCGTGACCAGCATGTTGGGATCCTGCAGCACACCGTGTGCCATAGGTTTCCTGTGTGACTGCAGACAAGTTAAAAAAACATTGTTGCCAAGGCAACAGTGCACCCTGTGAGAGCAAGGAGTAGATCTTGCAGAGGCTACACACGTTATCTTCCCCACTACAAGGTACAATAGTTCACCTGCAGATAAGGCACCCGTGCAAATACTGCCTCAGTCCCCAGTAAAATTGAGTAACAAGAAGTTTAAAACAATGCTCTCTCCAAATATGAAAGAGAAATGCCTGAACGAAAATCACTAGACCACAAACCTCTAAGTAGAAGTCAAGCTACATTTTGGGAATGGAAACACTGATACAGTGAGGAAAAGATGTAATAATCAGCAACAGATTAATCAAGAAATTTAAAACACAGTAACAACATGTTCGTTAGAATATTCTAGCCCACCCGACTTGCTACTGTGACTAAAGAATGACAATAGTAAGGATTGAAGATAAGATTAATTTGGGCAAGGAGAGGGAATAGGATGGTGCTCTGCCAGGAGTAGAGGAAGAAGAAGAGGGCTAACAAGGACAAGATTTTGGGCTTGATAAGACAACCAGTTACTCTGGCAAAAAAACCCCTAAAAATTTTGAACAGAAGAATGTAGTGGTTTGCTTTTTTTCCTCCCCATCTTGTACTAAGGCTGTATCCTTAGATAAGGATTCGCATTTAGTACCCCAAAAAAGTCAAATACTGCCAAGACACAAAAATTTTCTAATTTTATGTCTCTTGTACACTCATGAATCTTTAAAGCAAGTACAAATATTAAATTCCTTTTGCCTTGGCAGAATAGTGTGCCACAAAGCTTCCATACGTGAAATGAGTTCTTTGTATGTATTCAATCAAGTCTAAAAAACAAGTTCAGCAGAGAGGGTAAAAAACCCCACCCTGCAGTCTGTAACACTGCAGTTGCCCTCTTTTGATAGTCAAAGGATGGAGAGCACCAGAAATCCAATATATGGAAATCCCCCAAATATGGAAGAATGACGCTTTCCATTTAGATGATTTGGTATCATGGAGTAAGAACATTTAGCTGTGAGTGCCAAAATACGGAGAGAGCACTTTGATGCACTGAGGAACACTGGTAAACCAGCTGACCAAAAGAACAAATGAGAAAGAAATGCCCCAGTGACATTAAAGAAAAAAAAACAAAAAACCAAAAAAACAAAACAAACAAACAAATAAAAAAAAACCCAAAAAAACCCCAAGCCAACCAGTATCCTTTGAGTAAATCATTTTCCACATGTGCAGAGGGAAACTTGATAGGTCACCTTGTTAAGCTTTCTTCTAGAAAACCAATTCTGTTCTAAGCAAACCTTCTGTGAGTGGAAACCTGATTTAAGCTACACTTCTGAGAACTTGACTTGGCAAAAGCAATTTTAGAAGGAGGATGCCACTATTTTTCCTCTTCAGGCATTAAACGAAGTTATTTGTAGAAATAATTCAGAAAGAAGAAACATACTAGATACTTCCTCTGCGTTTTTATCACTGATGATACTTCACTTGCTGTACTCAACATGAAGAGTCCGTTCCCTAAAACATGCTTTAAGGACACAGTACCTTTGTGTCCTTAAAGAAGGTTGCAAGATTGGGAGCACTCTCACGTTAGGCACAGCTAGAGGACAAAGCAAAAGCAACAGCAGCTGAACAAAGCTTAAGTGGACAGCAAAATTTACTTTATTTACCACTTCCATTTTATAGTTATACTGTTGGAACAAAGGCTCCGAAAAGGTAACATGCACAAGTACTGAGAATTAGGCCCTGCTGAGTGTAACTGGCTTTTCTAAAGATCACACAGCAGTCAACATTTTATCAGCACTCCACAAACAAGTTAAGGTTTGGCTGAAACTGAAGGTCTCTCTCCCTTTAGCATATTCTCAGATAATAGAACAAATGTCAAATCAGTACAAGATGGCATATTTACAAAATTGTACCCTGTTTTGCATAACCTAATGATGCAGCAGTTCTTAAGGACTGAACATTTCAAATCTGCTAGAAAAAGATTGCCAAATCTATGACTGTTTCAAACACTTGCCAAAAGCATATCAAATTCAGAGTGAACTGCAAAATAATGTTCTCACAAGTTGAACAGTCTCTTCGGTATGCTTTACATGGCTACTGTGTCTGACCTCTAGAGCTCTGCCCCAATTCAGTCTCAAGTCTTTTGCATCAGGGATGTTTCTTCCAGGCTGCCAAATTCTCTCCATTCAGCCTAGGATTATACTGGGACCACCACCCATGCTTGCTCCTCTCTTTTACAAAGCTCTAAGTTTTAATAGTTTACAACTACCTTAAAAGACACTGAGCATACCTAATTAGCCCTCTTAGGAGTGGGAGTTCTCCCTGAGACTTGACTCCTGACAAACAATATTTAACATCTCAGATTCTCTGCCATCAATAAATGTAAAACCTAATGTCACGGTAATACAAAGGTGGGATGTACCCCTCTTACCACAACTAGTTTCTTGAGTCTATGTAATTCAGTCATTAATAATACTCTACACATTAGGAAGGTGCCTAGCAGTGCTCATCTTCTCTAAGCAGGTGTGTTCACCATCTCATTTCTTTTAAATCAGGGTGCATACTACAGAGTTTATGCAACTTTTCACTTTTCATGCCAGCTTTACAGCAATGCAGCAGGATAGAGAATATATGATGCAGCACACAAACCTGACAGCACAGAGTTAGCAGTGCAAGCTTTAACAACTTGAGCTGTATGTACTAGCTTTTAGTACAGATTTTGCATTTACCTCAAAAAACACTCACTCATTTCAGCAAACAGCTCTCGTCAGTGTCAAGGGGCCAGGAGGTTGGCTATTGAGACTGGGACATGGAACAAAGGGGCTGTAAGCCAGGAACATACTGGGCTGAAGTCAGTAAGGGTCTTCAGCAATAACAAAATCCCACAATGCTTTCACTGAGGCTACATGAAAAACAAAAGACTCACTTCTCGAGCTACTGCACCCTCCAGGTTAAAAGTAAAGTCCAAGTACTATATTATTTGGAGCGTTTAACAACAAACAAGGACTTAAGTTGCATTTTTCTTTCTCTAGGAGCAGCAGCGAAGTGTGACAATCTGATCTAGGCAATTACTCCTCCTCCATCTAGCCACCATTCTCCCCAATTAGTCCTCTGAGTAACACATTTGAAACCTTTAGCTCTTTGGTACTGGCAGTTTCAACGTGGCCATTGCCAGCAATGGATACTATGCCAAGAAAATCCGACTCCTGGCTTGAAAGGATTAAACAGTCCTCTGTTGCCATCTGTGCCGTGAAGCTGGTGAGTGACTTTGTGCACCCAGAGCGTTAACGTTCGTTCTGCACAGCGACAGTAACTTGTATTTACACTGCTACCTCGCAGACCTCCTCCTGTTCCCACTGCCTTAAAGGCACACATTTGGAAAAAGGCAGGCAGGCGGCTGCAGGCTGCTGGTCAGTGCCTGCTGGGCCCCAGTAGCTCAATGGTTAGAAGAGAGAGACACAAACACACTGCTGGGCTCCAATTTGTCCAGCAGTCACTACCATTGTCCCCAGTCTTGACCAGAGCGTCTAATATAGCAGTTGACAACACTAGAATACTATAAATATATGTCAAACCACATGTTTGTCAAACCACCGTATATGTATCTTTTTCTGTTTTATCATACTTTTAAATCAGTGCAGCAGTCTCCACCCTTTTTTCTACCCATGACACTTTTTAAATGCACACAACCAGTGCTAAGCAGTGTCTCTACCCTGCTTACCAACCCAAACACAGAGAACGCTCCACCTCCTTCTCTAACATCAATGTTTGGTTCCAGTATCACCATGGCTGGACTCCTCTGTGAAATATTCCAATAACCAGACCACAAAGTACCCCTCAGATTCCTCACAGTTCTCCAATAGCCACTGTATTTTCGCTAGGCCTGAAGTTTAACAAAACCTAACAGAAAGTTTGGCTGCTCTGCCCTATGCCCATGACTTCAAAAAGTTGTTGAGGCAACAAAAAGTATCTGGCACATGGAAGAGCAAGACAAAAAATTGATTAATCATGCTGTAACAAGGACAAACAATCTACATGCAATTTGCTTTCAGGAGGACAGATGGAAATTCCCTCACTTTTGTGCAGTCATTGGTTGTATTGGAACAAACTTTGGACACCCTGTGTTCATGGAGATCAGGCCAGCATTTCAGTCCTGACACTGCTGGCTCTCAGTTGGTCTGCAATTTGGTATGATCACAGTACAGACAGACTTGCCTACCTGTTAAAGTGTTCTAGTGTTGAGGAGATTTTGCTTTCTGTGGAAAAACTTGCAGATTCCTATGGCAGGAAAGTTCACACAAATACCCATTTTTAAAGAAAGTACATTTCAGAAAGAGTGGGAGTAAATTTGTTTTGGTGAAAAATGTTTAAGATAAAGCATACCTTGCTCACAAAACCACTAAATTTTAAAACAAATTTGTTTCTTGGTGGTTAAAATAAAAGTTCTACAACTTGTTTTACAGTCTGCAAAGTAGCCAAATGGAACTGAATGTAAAAAAAACCCAAACCAACACACCAACCAAACAACTGAAAATCCATGCCATCCACCAAGAAGAAGCTGCCTTGTGCAAATCCAAACACGTGAAACTACAGCCTCTAACAGCAGAATGCAACAGTTATAGCTGGAGAGAAGAAACTTATTTCTCCCCACAGGGAAAGAATTAAACTGTTTAAAGAAAAATACAGCAGTTTAGAAATGAAACAATACACAAAAAAATGAAATAAAGTGATTTCTTTCTTACATTATAATTCTTCAGATTATCATCTGCTGTAGGAAGGCCCATGTATCGCTCTGTGTATATTGAATCTGGAATTTAAAAAATCCCAAAATTAGAATCTGCTACTTAACTTTCAGTCTGTCTACCATCAATTTTACCCATCAATACAAGCAGTGACAATGCATACTGGAAATCAGGTTTTCCACAATGAGGGGTGTAGGTAACCATCATTATTCAGAATATTTAATCTTCTTGTTGCCATGGACACCTGAATGCTGAATATTAATACAGTACTTTGTGTCAGTGTTTCCTTATTGTTATTCTTTTAGTAATCCTAACAAAATTACTGAAAATGGTGCAGTAAATTTTTTGAAAAAAACCCTTAGATATTTTATCTAAATGTTTACTACCAAAAATCTGTACAATGAAAATACAACAGTAGATTAGGATTCAGCTTGGCTGAAAAAAAAAATTACATATTTTCCACATATTTTTTGCCATGTTACCATTTGCAGATTTGCTGCTTTGTTTTAAGCCATACAAATTAATCCTCTGCTGCCATATTCTAATGCCCATTTGACTTCTCATCAGAGTTGCTACACTAGAGGTTTTTTATGCTGAATAGGTATGCCTCCATAATCCTTCATCTAACAAGCCAGAAGTGGAATTTTAGAGATCTTGATCATTAAAAAAATATTTCCTGTCATACTGTAATATTCATGTCCAAAATATTATGAAGACATTGCTGTGTCCCCAACAGACTACTGCTAATGCCTGGCAGTATGATCTGCTCTGCTGAAATAGCTACTATACAGCCTCTGTGCTAGTTGCAGAATGACAAATTATGCCTTATTTAGCAGAGGTTTTCCAGAGAAAGCTTTCCCTTGAATGTTTTTGGACAAATAAAAACAAGAAAAATGTTACACTGTGTTCAGATTGCACCAGCACCTATTTATAACTTAATATATTTTTTTTAATCTGGGAGTAGAGCCCCTATAACTGTATTTCTAGCCTCATGCAACTACTTGAAACCTTATGCTCTAAAGGCTTGGAGCATGTAGAGACTTGGCTACTTGATCAGGTTTTCCTCACATCAAGCTATCCTCAAGATGAATTAGATTTATAAAATCCAAATTTTACATGCTAAAAAACCACCCCAACCAACCAACCTAAGGCAATTCAAGTCCTATTCTGTTACTTTGAGAGAGTAAATTACAATGCAAGTTCAATGTTAATCCTCACAGTTCATTCTTATAAGTGAAGTTTCATTTTGAAGACACGAAAGTTTAATAGTGATGGATTTCTGACATACAATACTGGTTTCAAAGCGAACACAGACACATTACAGTAATACTATAAATATTACAATAATTCAGCCTTCATTAATGTTTAAAGAGATTACCTAAAGTTATGGATCTGACGTCTTAAAATGGGAAGTAATATTTAGCAAATTGGTTTAATTTCAAAATGCAGTGGCCATGAGTTCATAAAAACAGACCAAATGGCGTTTACATGGCATCTAGTAGATAATCCAAAGTTCTGTGCTATGAATCCACACTTTGCAGCGTGTGCACTGGAAGACATATGGGAATCCTTGTAACGAAGAAGCCATCACATACCATAATACTGCCAGCGTGACACGGGGGCAACCGCTATTCCACACTTGAACACGCCGCTTCCAGAGCCAAGCACCATGGAGGTCACATATCCCCCATAAGACTGAGAAGAAAACATTGCTGTTATTTTAGTCGGAAGGGAAAGGATGGGGCCCATCTGCTACACAGTTCATCAGACATTTATAGGCTCAGCGTTTTTCATATTAATGAACTCCATTCTGAATTTGGGTCAGATCTCAGCCAGCCTGCTCAGTCGGGGAAACAGGCATCAAACAGCGCACGGAAGCTGTGGCGCTGATGAATGAGGACTTGATGGGGAAAAAGGGCGCAAACGCTGCCGAACTGTGACTCAGCTGAGGATGACTGTGTTTGGTAGCACTGTAGGCAGCAGCAAAGACAGGAAACAAGACACTGCTGAAACGCTGTGTCCCCTGCTGTGGGAGTGGGTGGAAGCAGAGCTCTGGCCCACAGTGTGCCTGATGAGTAGTTGCTACAGGGCATCCAAAAATTTACAGCAGAGCAGGCCTATGGTAGCTCGCTCCCTAACTTTCCCCCAAAGTGTCAGGAGCAAGACTGTGACTGGGGAATGAAGGATCTTCTGCCGAGTCTGTGGGAGGAACTGTGCAACAAAACACTCCTTGCTACGCACAGAAAATTTACTCACAGTGTAGCCTGATACACAGATGAGTAAATATCTGACATGCTTGAGCATCCAGGCAGCAAGATACCTAAACACTGTTACCAACCGCCCAAATGACTGCCCTCACAGGAGTTTGAATGGGTTATTTAGGAAAATGTGCCCACCCACGTTCAAAAACAAGAGCCATTTTTGGATCTCATTCCTGTCTTAAAACCAGACTACAGGCAAAGGGAATTGCATCTTATTCCAAAGTCCTTAAATGTTTGCTCCAACTTCAATTCCTAGGTCCTCCCAATAAGATCAGCGAAGTAACGCACTTAGCAACTAAACCCCTTTATAAATAAATGCCTAACCTGGCCACAGTAAAGATATTACTGCTGAATCTATGGCAAACAAAATCCATGTACATAGTGACATGCTGACAATCTGAAAACTCAAGAGATAAAGAAAATCTGTTTGCCTACAGGTTCAGTGCCCAGGGTGTCTTAATCCCAACCTAGCTCCAAAGAGGAATGCTCTTGTACTATTCATCCTGAGGGTCATAAGGGCTTAAGATGGGATTGCACCAAATCCTCAATTTCTGCAGAAAGAATTTTCCTTTCACTACAGTTAATACTACTACATGTGACTTCACATAACAGAGATATTTACCCCAGAAGAAAAGCTGTTAAAGGCATTGTCTTGCCATCAAGCAATTTATTCCCTGGCACCTGTCACCTGCAGTGCCCAAATTTCAGCTAACAATTTAATTCAGCATAGAATCAGTAACACTACATACACACTTAGCCTTGCAGCTGAGGGGGTATATACATGCTATTAAACTATTAAACACTTCCATCTACTGTGCTGGGTTTTAAAGACACATCAAGTTAGAGAAATCTGGCCTCTGGTTGCAAATACCATGATATCCATCCCACACAGCTGGCTCGAGTGTAATTTCACATCTTTTTTTAAAAATCAGTCATCCAACTAAAGAGATACTGGTGAATATATACTTGGCTTTTTCTTCTTTTTAGCATTGGTTCATACTGTACACAGGAACTTGCCAGCATCTGTTTAAATTGCTTTTTAATCCCTCTAGGAGACCTAATTTCTCTTACAAAGGCTCCTGAATGATTGCAAAAACACAATGTAGAAACACACTTTTAAGATGTACTTCATCAGTTCAAGTACCGGATTGTGTGGTGACCCCAGAGGTGCCTCACATGAAGCCCTACAGGATCTCACACACATGGCGGCACAACAAATAGTTGTCAAAATTAAATAGTAGTTCTGCCAAAATTGTCTGAGTACTTACCCAACCCCAAATTGCTATTCTGTCCTTATCGACAAAGCTCATTTCAGAAAATTTTCTGAAAGCAAACAGAATAATTAAACACTTAATGGATTGCAAAGTATCGGCCATTCTACAGACATGCCTATTTCCTATCAAGTCTGCCTCTTTCTATTGTACAAATAAGCATTTCCCACTTCATCATAGTGACTGCATATGAAAACATATGGTAATTCAGGCACATGTGTCTTTAGGAAATTTAGAAAAACATCTGTGCATATGACACTCTGAAACCTCTCAACCCACGCTCACTGACATTTGTATTGTACTAGGTTAGATTTCACTACCTGCCTTGTCTTTTTTTTAAGGATGCACAAAAATCGAATTCCAGCAGTAAGGAACAGACCAGCATATGTAAATACAGTCACCATTAAAAAAAAATAAAAATCAAGAAGATTGTGAAATTCTATTTTTTTAAACTCCTTAACATTTTAAAATCCCACGTGGAAAACCCTGTAAGATCACTTCATTGCAATTCCGAGAGATCCACACTGTTGTTTGTTTTACTGAGGTTCTACAAGCATAAACCAAGTGACAAACATGAACTATGATTTAAAGGCTGAGTATTTCACATAAGTAATTCTGCCAGAACAGAAACTTGCAAAAAGCTTGAAGTAAAACTTCCATCTCCAGGTTCCTTGGTAGTGTGTTCTTCTACTAATGTGACACGTATCGTCTCTATAAAATAATCTCTATAAAATCAGAGATATGGTTAATTGGTATTACAGCATTAACTCTTCTCTCTTTTTAAGCATAATATGATGGTTGGCCCACAAATGACACACTTCAGTGTACAAAATTAAGCAGAATGTAGTTATTTTATCACCAATATTTTCAAGATGACGATTCGAAACCTTCACCTTTTTTCCTCCTACACAATAAGCACATAAAAGAAGGAGCAGGTGTTGACCTGTAGCTCACCTGGCTGCTGCTATCTGATCTTCCACTTCATATGTTCCCAGCCTTCTGTTTATTGCATGCATAATTTCATCCCCTTGTCCCCCGCTGCCCCTGCCGTCAAAGCTGGCCACAATGATCTGCTCCGTGCTTGCCAGGTAAGTAGCCCAGCTGATCCGGAAGACTTGGTCTACTTTCTGACTACAAGGTCCTGCATACCTAAGGAAAGGAGTCACAAAATTCAGGCATTTACTCTCCACATATCCCCACATCAAGCTTTTGAAATATAATTATCACTGACAATTTTGGCCTCTAAAGCAGGATAAACCTTTAAATTAAACTGAGGAAACAAGAAAAGTATCACTGACTGACTAAAAGCAATCTGCTTTTTTAAAACTTCAGCTGGTAATCAAGAAAGCAGACTGGATTTTTTTTTGTTTTACTCCTTTCTGCTCTAATAAGAAACCTTCATTATTTTGACTTTAAGCAGGTTATCAGAAATCCAAGCAAGTTTTCTTTGAACCTGAGTTTCAAAGTGATGTTCTGTAACTATTTCTGTTCCATTCACCCATGATTTATTTGGTTTAAGTCTGAAATCAACCAATAGCCTTCAATTGGAAAAATGAAAAATACCATTTTCTGCATTTTTCAGTGTCTCATCAGTCTGAACTATTTCTTATGCAGGCTGAGAAAAAGGAAGCAAAACTATAGTTTTAACTTTTTACTTTAAAATATTTCAGAAGCACTTGACCACTATGAAATCATACTCTGAGTGCCTTGATGATAAAATTCTGTGCAGTGCACTTCTCTAGCCACAGTTCAACAGAGTAAGAAATAGAAGAATGGCTTCTATGGCTCTATAGCCCACCCATCAGTTTTAGAAGCAAAGAAAAAGCTACTGGGAATTTAATTCAAGCTATGGATCCCTATACTTCCAAAATAATTTTTGATATTAAGATCATTGTGAACCAGAGGTGATCCTCACAAAGGTCCAGGTAAGTCAATAAAAATAGTACCAAAACCAGAACAACTCTTAAGAAGCCAAGAGCACTGGCTGCTTATGAAAATGTTCAATGAGCACATAAAAAATTGCTACCAAATTGCATTATATAAAGATGAATCTAAGAATTAACAGCTAGTTTCCTTACAGAGTCAGCTTTTTGTAAAAAGAGGAAAAGCTTACAATTTTTATATTAACGCACAGCTAAAATTCAGTAATTCCCAATTAGAAGAAAACATACCAGGATTAACAGAAGTGCCTGAGGAAGACCAGACCAATCAGCACATGCTTATGGTCTTGTATTTATGAAAAACCCACAACAAATGTAATCCTGACCACAGGATGACGTTTGTCAACACTGATTGACAGTCAAATATCACAGAAAAAATGCAACATCACACTTTACTTCAGCTTTAGGATACAAGGCTTATTCAAGGTTTCATTCTGGATTCATCAAAGATTATTCCTAAAGAACATCATGAGCAGAGGAGGAGGTAAGCTAACATGAACATCCTGGCTGTTAAATCACAGAGAGTGTATCTGCCTCAGTGCCACCGCCAGAGCATGTGCTCATTAAGCATTACATCATCTTAGGGCACAGGAATCCACCATGAACTGGGATACACCTCAGTTTTTCATTCCATCTTAAAACTACTTCAAGAAGTAATTAGAAAACATGCCGGTTTTGTGTTTCCTTATTAAGAATATTTGAAGTAGATGAAAGGGATTATTAACACAACACTGCCATGTGATTGAAAACTTACACATCAAGGAGCAGAGGGTACTTCTTTGATGAATCGAAACGGGGAGGCAGTATCATTTGATACCACAGGTCTAAAAGTGAAAAGAGTTTGACTTAGGTCAGCTCTACAGTGAAATTATTTGAGATGCATTACAATTGATACAAGACCACATTTGAGTCACCCCCTAAAAATTAAAAAGCGGTTTCATCTGAACTGTCCTAATATATATACATAGAAGTTCCTAGCTAATCTAGTAATTAAAAAAAATGTTTTAAGTTGGCAGAAAGTAATAAAATTTGGGGACTCAACATGCTGTCTCATGACATTATTCTAAGTGTACATGTGAAACTTGTTATGTCTCTACAGTGGTAAATCTAACACAGGCTCAAAAATAAGATTTCTCTACCAGCAGAGGAAAGAAATTCTATATTATTTTGAACCTGCCAGATAGACTTTGCGTGACAGTCTGTAAAACATCCAAGAAACATATACAACTATCTATTAGTTTTGAAGCAATATTGATTCCAGTTCCATTCATGCTATTTGTTCTACCCAAGTTGGCTGTGAGCTGAACATTTTGAATGCACACCCTCTGAGTTTTGCAAACTGAATAGCTCAATTGCTCATTCCTGAATTTTAAGAGAACTGATGCTGCAATGCTGATGGACTGCACTGCAATAATAGTCAGAGTGCAAATCTTATGGAAATTTGCCCAGATATGAATATGCAAGGCATCAGAACACTGAAACATTAACAATCTAAACTGAACACATTAAAAAACTAATTTCAACTGTTTGCATACTCTGTAGTCACAGGGGTGGATTTCTTCTCTGACAATCTACATGGATTTGTGAGCAGACTTGAAACTTTAAGTAGGACTACATAAATGGATTTTCGTCTCCTATTTTTGATATTAAAAATAGATTCCCCTTACCCAAAAGCTTTTACCCTGAAGACATGAAGTAGTAAGAACAAAGAGGAATAAAAAAATGAATATACAACTGATAGCATGAAGAACATCTTTAAATCTCCGTCTTGCCTGGAAGATTTCATCTTTAGCCCTAGTAAGAATGTGACAGAAATAAAAGACAGAAAACACAAAGATAAAGAGAGTTATTATAAAAATAAGGTAACAGTGAAAGAAGGGAGGCATCAAAAAGAACAGTTAGCCATGACTGACCTAACTCAACCCAGTTTGTAAAACGTTAATTCCATTAAGAATATCTGCTCATTTTATCAGGAGGAAGTTTGTCATGAAGAGAAAAGCTGATAGCAAAGGCTGGAGCAAGAACAGTCTAGATAGGTACCAGGTCTCCCGCTGCTGGGCTCTCTGATGTTGCTCAGCCTAAGAGCACACAAAGAACATTTCTCTACCCAAATTCTGAGGAGCACCCCTCACAAAGCATTAAAAGTTCATTTTCTAGCATTTTGTTCTGGTCTGTATTGAGGTCTATGCAGTCTTGGAGCGTGAATGTGCTTTCAAGAATGACTATTCAATCCAAATCTATTCAATCTTTTCAATCCCCCACACAAAGTCAAAGGTGATAGTGTTGAAATGTTGCTTAAATTTTTTCTCAAGATTTTCCATTTAGACTCTCTCTCTTTTTTCATAGTAACTGAACTTCTCTATTTTCCCAACCTGCTAACACAAACCAAAGGGACTTGCACCTGTAAATCAGAAAGACCTACTTGAATTTATAATTTAATTAAAATTCAACAATGGTTAAGAGCTTTGAGTTTGTGCCCCTACCTCATTTCTCTTATTTATTTAATGCACTGTTAGAGACTTCTGTTTTCCAGTTTATTATAAAGGAAAAAGTAGTTAAGCCACTTCATCATGAAAAGATATCACACTATGGAAAAAGCATATTTTAGATAAGAACATTTTGGGATTTCAGAAAATAACTCAGAATGTTTGGAAATGTCCAAAAAAAAAAAATCGTCTTGCCTCTAGGTTCTGAATAACTGCAAGAATTCCCATTACACCCATCTGTCCTGTCATGCTCCTCAGCAGAAGACCTTGAATCGCTTGGTGAAAAGGGGGGGGGGGGGAGGTAAAAGATGTTTTTAAACTTACTGTATCCACCTATACTAAGGGAGGCAATTTTTTTTGAAGGCATCTGAATATCTTTCAATGCATTTTCCAGTTCGGTGTTATTTTCCAAGTATCTGAGAACTAAATAACAGAGTAAGTAAGATTCAAAGACTAAGCACATTTTTTTCATATGCATTGCTCTTTAATTATGAATCACTTTAAATATTAAACCTGAGATGATGGCAACTTACATTGCAGTTTTTGTTTTTCCTCTCAGATTCAATGTTTACAATATAGTTTTCCTTCAGTTATTTTTTCCCCATTTTTCATCTAAATCCAGTTTCAGAAAAACTGAACAATTATCCAGTAAATAAGTCATACACTACTTACTGTTTTCTAGTCCAGTGTAAAATAACATTAAATAAACTCGGAATAAACATATGCCAAGCTATATAATTTATTCTTCTGGTAATTATTTGAAATTAAATTTACCCTTTGTAACTGACATTTTTATTCTTATACTATGCAATGAGAATGAAATTAGAATAAATTTACAGTGCAATTTTCTGGCTTAATATAAATTAAAGACAATTCCATACCTTGATCATCAATGTTTCTGTGCAGAGTAGATATGGGCAGGCCAGGACCTGTTAACAGGGCACAAAACCTTCATGTTTGCATGCTGGCTTGAAACACAACCCTCGTAAAGTAATTGGAAATGGGTGAATCATAGAAGCTCAGAACTTGTTTCCCTCCAGTCTGCTCAAGCTGAATATTAAGTTAGCCGGGCCCAAATTCAAGCCACAGGATCCCAAAAAATATTCAGACTGTCTCAGAGATGATCCACATGACTGTGAGGTACTGAAGACTGGAATTTCCACTCTTTAGCAAAGTCTATGCCTTGGTTGTGGGACAATGGTTTGGCCATGAGGAAGCCTTGTCACAGAGACCACAGCAGCTGTCTTCAACCATTTTTACAATGTGACAGATAGTTCCCTCTCTGCTGTCTGTCCTTCCAGCCCATGGATTAAGGAAGATCTTAGCATGTTAAAAGCAACACACATTTCAATTTAAAGAAATTTTGGAGACGATTTTATTTTTCCCGCCCTTTGAATAATTATCCCTGGTACTATCTAGCAGGAGCACTTACAGATCAGAGACAGACTACAGTCCCACTGCTTACTTTATGATTAAATTACTTGGATTTATTTCTTGACCAGCACTATCTTAATTTTATTCTCATACATAAAGCACTGCTCTTTACCCAGTCTGTTGCTTGTCACACTTTCAGAGCCTCCAAATTCCTTCTGCAGGCAGAGCTCCCCGTGCATCTCTCGAGGAGATGCACAGTGGACAGGAGTGTTTTGCAGCTCTTTCAGGTCCACTGACAGATAGAACTAACAAGTCTTATCCTAGTAATTTTTGTCAAGGTACTTTTGAGCCTAGGAGGCAGTATGTTTTTCCACTGCCAATACATTTATCCAATGTTATCAACACATATCATTGTTACACAGTACATATCAAGATCCTGACGAAGTGAACTTCACCATCCAACTAATCAGTGAGTCATGTTTATGTCAATTAATTCTGGATATACTCACCGAGACAATTTAGCTGATAATACTGTGCGTCTTTGCTGAAGGACACAGAATAATACTGGCATCTTTCTTGATTCAGATTACAGCTAACACATTTAGTAAATTTTGGACTGCTTTCCAAGAGCACTCTGCAAAGTAAATCAGCTTCATCTCAGAGATTACTTTTTTTTTAAGCTGTGCTAAACCAATATATGCTTTTTAAATAAGATGGCCGAATGAAATATGTTAAAATTCAGAAGTGATAGAAACGGATTCCAAAACTAGTGAAAACAGACTTTCAACTTTTGAGTTCAATTAATACTGAAATTATTGTAATAGGAAAAAAAGCATGAGGATTTTTTTTAGGTTTTTTTTGCTTGAGGATTGCTTGTTTCTTCTTGCAATTTCCCTTTATTAACTGAATTTATAGAAAAATATTTCAGTTATTTTTGCAGCTTATACCCTTACACTGATTTTCATTAAATATCCTAACAAAGATCCCACATTAGAATCTTTAAATCTTCAGTGCTTTTTCTTAAAGTTTCTCTTTTACATTAAAAACAAGTTTTCTCATACTGCAGAAAAAGATTTCTTACTTATAAAGATTTCTTCCTCCTGGCATTCCATCCTTTTCATTACTAATGTAGTACCTGTAAAAGCAAAATATACTGGTTTTATTAAAATATTTACAGTATAATATTTAAAAATTTTATCTTACATGTTTAAATCAGATTTTTAATGAGTTAAATGACACCTTCTCCCTGTTCTCTCTCCTTGTTTGTTTAGACCCTTTTTACCAGCTCTTATGATAGGAAGTGGTACCTTATTTACAAATACTTACAAAAATTTATCAGTTACAGCTTCTATGCTGATTACTTCCCATTTTCCTGATGTAATAGCTACTGGAGCCTGGAGCAGGGGAAAAAGCAGGGCAAAAAGTAGAACATGAAGCTCCTTGGTCACCAGGAGAAACAAAAGCCAGCAGTGACTGTCCTACACTGTATTCCTCACCTGTGAGCCATTTATGTAATGGATGTGCTTGTAACCTGCTGCGTTGCTGAAGACTTTGTAGTAGGTAGCATTGTCGGGTGCAAAGTGAGGGACAGATGGCTGAAACTTGAACATAAGAGAGATGTCTATTAAAGCAAAAAACAAAACTCCAGATCCAAAACGATAAATTTAGGTTTTAATATCTCTAACCCGGAGTCTCAATTCTTAAAACAAGGCATCAATGAATGTACTGCAAACATTTTTGCCTTCTGATTTAGTAGGTAGAACCTGTAACCATCATTCTTAAAATAAACACACTTGAAATATTTTACTGCTCCTTAAGCAGCAGAATTTCCCGAGTATTAGTCTCAGTAGTGATCCAGACCCCCATACCCCCCTTGAATTTGAAGTAATTTCAGTGGTCTTCGTTTTCTACAATTTTAGGAAGCAATATGTGCATCTACTTTCAAAGGCAGTGTTTTATTCTGTCCAAAGCAGCTGTAAGCTATAAAAATGTAAACTTTGCAAATTCATGTTTTTCTTGAATTTCCCATTTTAAAACACATATTTGTGAACAAGTTCTTTTAACTTAATTTTTTTTAGCTTAAGAGTGAAAAATGTCCTGCTCTATTCAAAAAAAAACCCCACAAGCTGCTTTCCAAGGAAATTTTGCTAGTAAGTAGGTGATTACAGAATGACAGAGAACTCAAACTGGAATAATATTTTCATGAAGGAACTATCCATTTATCAATTGAGAGTGACAGAAATGAATCAATTTCTTCTATTGACTGCCATTTGAATGTGCTACATATGGTAGAAAAAAAGAGAGGAATGAAATTGAGCTGAATGAAATAAACTTTCTGTGATAAATGCCCAAAGGATCTAAATGCTAATTAGGCAACTGACACAATGTAACTGCCTTGGAGATGTTATACCCATTTTGAAATGGTGAAACAAAGCTGAAGTGATTTGCCTCCAGTCATTCAGAAAGCAATGACAGAAATTAAGTCTTCCTAACCATGTGCTCCAAATAACCTCTCCTTCTTCCCAAGCAATATTTTTGCAAAAATTAATTTGGCAAATATTTTGCTAGCTTTTCCCTTATTTTCAAAGTGTGACTTTCTTTTAACTCAACTGGCAAGCTCTAACAGCTGATGACCTGGAAGCCTTATACAGCAATGCAGGCTTTGCTGAGCATTCTTAGTTGAAACATAATTTCATCTCTATTAAAAAAAAAAAAACCAACGAACCAAAACCACCACCAAAAGACCTAAAAAAACCCTCCCCTCCAAAAACCATAAAAAGCATTATATATACAAAGAGAGGACTATATGTCCGTATACTACACACATATATAATTTACTTAAATTTATCAATACATATGTATGTACATATACATCTTGCAGATGTATAAAAATATTCCTTATCAGTCAAATATCATTTTCTCATCCCTAAGAAGGTGAAAATTAAAAACAAGAATAAATATACCTATCCTATCCCCTCTTTAATCCTCCCTACTCTCTATTTCTTTCTCAAATCCAAGAATCATACAGTGAGATTATCATTTCTTCCAACAGCTCCTAAGAAGTGGGTTGTCTCTTTAAAAGAAACAAAAAACCAACAACCTAGTTTAGTGGCACAGACTTGCATTTTGCCCTCTCATTTTGCACAACTGTTTACAAAGTCTGCAGCTTGATCATCACATTGTCTAATTGTGAAGCCTTTGCTGCAGAGAAGCAAAATGTGTCAGCGTTAAGGCCTTCCTTTCCATATCAAATTTGACAGCAGGTGGGTTGATCTCTCATCTTCATACTGCGGATGATTTCATCCCTGCTGTTGCCTCCCTTTTTGCATTTCTTTAAACTTTCATTTTTGACTTCAAAAGTGAATTAGTGACTAAAGCATAATCAGTGTGTGGAAAATGCGGGAGTGGAAAGTGTACTCTGTGTTCTCATCAAAAACTCTGAAACTCATTTCTCCCTCCAAATCTGAACTTTTGCATCTCTGCTTCACTTCCCCCAGATCTTCTGTGTAGTTCATTAGGTGCCTACTCTCTACCATGTACAAAAGGACTGAGAGGCAGCTTGGAAAGCATCATCCAGACAGTAGCGGCTGGTTTGGCAGAAGTGCATGAAAATTTTAATCTGGCCAGTTACATGCATCTTGTCCCCACTTCTCTTCAATGGATATTTCATGTGGGGGAAAATAAATAAGTAAGTAGCCCCATTTAAAACCTGGAATGGTTTGTTGCAACCTGATACACTAAAAATTACATTTATCCTCTATGCCTTCCTTCCAAGAGGGTTCGAAGTTTACAGAATACACTTCTTAATACATTTTATTCCCTAGATCTTTCTGGAGGTAGCAGGAAGACTAGAAAGCAGGTAAACCAGCATAGCTGGCAACTCCCCAGAACAAAGGGAATTCTGAATCTGGGCACTTGCATTTCCCCCCTACCTACTGCTACCAAAGCAGCAGGTCAGAAGTAGAAAGGAATCCGGAAAGGGCGCTATGCTTTTGGTCTGAACATAAAATCCTAGAATCGCAAAATGATGTGGGTTGGAAGGGACCTTGAAGTTCATCTCGTTCCAACCCCCCTGCCATGGTCAGGGACACCTTCCACTAGACCAGGGTGCTCAAAGCCCCATCCAGCTTGGTCTTGAACACTCTCCCAGGAACGGGGTATCCACAGCTTCTCTGGGCAAACTGTTCCAGTGCCTCACCACCCTCATAGTGAAGAAATTCTTCCTAACACCTAATCTGGACCTACTCTTTCAATTTAAAGCCATTCCCTCTTGTCCTGTCAACAAGATGAACAGGTCACAGAGGGCATGATTAGAGCTCCAGCCATGCTGCACTGTCAACCAGCCTGGGAGTTCAGAACCCATTACCGACAAAAAATAAAGCTTAACCCCAGGTGCGGGGTGACATAGTGGTCCATTTGAGATCATTTTCCCCTGTACACATAAGATGCAGCAAATAAGAGGATTGGACCTACACACAAGAGGCACTGCAAAATGCAACAGGCTCATATGAAATTTTCATAATTATCAGAATTATTTAGCATGTATCAGTTTTAGAAATTGAGCACTCACTCTGCCAATCCAGCCAGTTGTACTTTCTTCAGTACGTTGTTTTTCCTAAGAACGAAAAAACAAACAATCCCACAACAATTATGTTTATTTTACACCAGGCTTTATTTCTACAAAGATAAACACAAAGATATACTCTACTCCTTTCTAGTTGCATTTACCATTGCAACTGTCCCACCTAATTTTTCTTACCTTTGGACATGACCAAGTAGCATTTTCAAAGTCACAGACTGTGAGGACTGAAAAATTCTGAATTCTTCTGAGCCACTGCAGACAAATCCTTTCATCTGTCACCCATGTTACAACACTCAAATAATGATCCCTGAAAACAGCAACAACATAAGATATTTAAAATCCTCTCTATAATAGCATACCATACAATAGCATTCAGCAATTCACTGAATGAGACTCATCTGGCTATTTTCATTTCAATCTACTCTTCAACAATAAACAATGATGCAAATGTAATTGAGCCATTTTTTCATCAATTGTTTTTGCTGCTAGTAGATGCCTTGGTTATTTTCAGAGATACAATAAAGAATTAGATGGCTTATACAAACCCACTTCCAGAAAGACTGCAATTAAATTTTAACAGCTATTCTCTAATGCATAAAATAATAGCTACTCCAGACTGTTCATAAATCTTGTACTGTGTGCATCTAGAGGAAATTCTTCTGAATATTAAGTTATATATGCCTTAGATTTAGGAATTTTATCCTTAGCTCCCTGAAGTTGGTTGCTTGTAATTATTTTCTGAGTGATACATGCTTGTGCTCAATTTAGTACTTATTTCTATTAGTTACAACAGAGGGACAGATCATACCAAAACCAGATATTACTATTTAAATATTTTGCTTTCGTCTTCAGAATACCACCCTGCTGACAAGAAGAATGAAGTATCTGAAAAAAACAATCATTTTCATGAATATTCCTGTATAATAATTTTTAAAATGCACCACATAAAATTTAGTGGATTTGTTTACCATAACGATCTGTTAGATGTACTGTCTTTTCTTATTTTAGATCTCTCCTATCTCCTCAAAGCCTTATGAACTAAAATAAAACAAACTTCCCCTCCAAGGCAAGTATACATTTTTAACCATAATTTGCACATTTGACTTAGTTCCAAGTTCATGTTCCCTTTTCCCCCAAAGTTAGTTAACAAAAATGTGTGGGAAGTTTTGTGATGAGAGTATCTTTGTGATCACTGCAGTTTGGGGAGGGAAACACTACAATTAGTGTGGATGGATTAAAAATATATGTCAGCTGGTTACCAAAAACCTTCAGATTTATTTCTAGATTACAGTTTCAAAACCATGTTTGGAAAAGGTCTATTTTTGCACTTATATTTGACTGGTAAGTCATCAGGTCATTTAATTGCTACTGTCATTGAGTCTGCAGGAGCTTGTTTGGAAAAAAAAGAAAAAGGAAAATGCCACTCTTTATGTATCTATAATAGTGGTTTCCCTTGTTTTGTAAAAGGGGCATTACTCCCACACTTGTTATTCCTTCAAAGTGAGAGATGTTAACAATTCTGGTGACTATAAATCATTAAAAAAAAAATTATTTATCAAGCTATTATAATAAATATCTCTCCCCTGTGAGAGTGGGAATGCACCTTCAGTATTCAACAGCACACAAAAGGTTAACTAAGCTGCAATTAGCTCAAGTACAAAGTACAGTAGTCTTGTGCTGCCCTTCCTCATTTGTTGCTGAAAAGCAATACTCTGCAAACACTCAATTCAGAAGTCAGCTTGTTTTGGGGCAGATCATTTCAGGCAAGAAGGATCCATTCCCTTCATCCTCCTGTTGGCCAACAGGAGCCCCCTGTACTCATGGTGCCAAAAAACAGTGTTTAAATGCTGAATGGATTTCATGCTGGTCATTCATGCAGAATGTCAGGTTTCAAGTACCATCATATGGCAAAACACTGCCATTCCAGATTCTGGCAGTTTTTCGTGACAAATAAGACTCTTCCTTCGCAACACAAGTGTGCTGTGCTCCCTTCAAATGCGGGGGTAAAATTGCTGCTCATCCAAGCTCTGGATAGTGCTGTAACAGGCAACCATTTTCTGGGGCAATGCCCCTTGGCATCCCCAGCCAGGCAGGTGGAGTGAGGTATGCCACCAACTCAAACTTAGTTTTGCTCAAAATTTAGCTCCATGGAAGTAAAAATAGAATTTTCCACCACAAAAACTAGCCTGTCCTGTCACATAATGGTATACATATAAACACAATGTAAATATTCAATACTTTGTGCTTCCAGAAGAAACACTACCCAAGAGGAACATTGCACATTGCTGACCTTTTCCTGCTCATGTACCTTTGCTCTTGCAAAATTCCCCAGGACTCATTCTGGCCACCTCAACTTTTGCAGGACACATATGGTGAGACTTGACCATTATTTGGATCAGCCACTGGGAGCAGGAGTGAGTTTTGATCCTTGAACTCATCATTCAAGATTTATATTTGTATTAATCCTGACTACTGGAGTGTTAAATTAATTTAAAAATGGATGAACTCCATTTAACTCACACCTCTGTTAGCCAGACAGGTATGAGGCTGGAAGATAGCTGATGGTTATTCTCCTCACACCAACTCCCATAAGGTGTTAATGAAAGGTAAAATGTAGCTCTAAGACAGCAGAGATCTTAATCAGTACCGAGCACAATGTAAAGGGCTTTTAATTCTGCAGCACTGAAATTCTGGAGGAAAACAAGGCACGACAGCTATCTAACATGCAGCTATTGCAGTGTGACTGCAATGGGAAGGATAAAGAACAACATATTCATAAGAACTTGCATCTCTGTTAACACATGGATGTTACACTGCGGTGAGGACTGAAACGGAACAGCACTGATTTTCCAGTTATAGCTTTTTGGCCCCCACGTATAAAATGCTGGTTTTATGCATAAGCTAACAGACCTTTGTTTTTTTCTGGTTGATCAGTATAACCTGTGCTTTCATACCCATCATGTTTGTAAGTGCAAACCTCTAAAACATTTCCACTATACTGTTATAAAGAAAAAAACAAAACCCAAGATCTGGGATACCAAATTGTGTGCATGCACTTTAAATTGATGTAGCTGCTCTTTACAAAATACATTTATATCATGTTGTGCATTTCCAGTGGCATTTTGAGGAATACAATTTTCCATTTACTCTGAGAGGTGCTGATTTTCACCATCTTCCCAAAGAAAACAAACATTTTAAGTATAAATCTGAAGACAACCATGATACCTTGCCTTAGCAAGGAGTCTGCTTCCAATGAAATCAGATCTTCACTTACCATTAAGGTTTTGTTTTGTTGGGTTTTTTTCCCCCCAGTGAATTGGAATACATATATTATAATTTGATTATACGAAAACTTGCTCATATTAAAGTTGTACTGTGAAATGACTTCACCATAGTTAGACTCCACTGAATGTGATGAGCCAAGAACTTGTCACATTCTGAATATAACATACATGGAATATGCCATCTATATATAATCACTAGGAGGATAATCTCTGTGCAGATTTTCTCTGGTAAATCTTGTTGCTACCAGAGCCACATTGCAGGGAAAACCTGCCATATACACTGAATACAGGGAGGTCACATATAAAAGCTCCTCCTCTCCCATCAAAAGAAACAATCAAATATCAAATATTTAACCAAAATTTCTCACCTTGATTTTATTTCTGCAGGTGGAGGAATTTCAACAGGGCTGAAATATGGAAGCGATCTGGTATCCACAATAAAGAATCGTACAGTTGGATTTGTAGCTCCTGCCTAAAAATAAAATTTTTCATTGTACTTTTGAAGAGAGGATATTCTTGGTGAAATAAGTGTTTGAAATTATAGATGAATAAGTTACTACAGACAGGAAGGTAAAACCAGCCATCTGCAAACATGTGAAAAGACAAGTTCCTAAAAGCAGTTTTTAAGATTGATACATAAATTATCCTTTGTATTTTTCACACAAAAGTGTTAGTTAGACATTTCTAGATTAGAAAGACTACTACATTTAGAAACAATCCCAGGGCTTGCTGTATTTGACCAGATCTCATCCTACATGCCACACATGGTACCTAGCAGAGAATCAAATCCTTTGCTAACACACAGGAAACAGCACCTTACATTAACTAATCATATCACAGCTGCCTATATCTCAATCAAAGCTGTGACTGCAGCATGTACTCCACTATCTCTAATGTAATGCTGCTGACAGCAAAAGAGCTGTGTCAGTAAGGGCTGCTTCTCTTGTAGTTAACTTGCCAAGTCCTCAAGGTAACAGTTAGGTAGCTGTACTTGATCCACCTCCAGAAGTCAGCAATATTCCAAACCAAAGGGGTTTGTAATAAAATGTGTAATTTAGATCGACAATTCATTCTATACCTTTGTCTCTTCTCAGGGGCCGTGCTCAGGACAGAGTTTCTGCAGCTGTCAGTGACACCTCTGGGGGAGGCTCCAAGGGCACAGGCAAAGGCCATGTGCTCCAGGACCTTTGGGAAGGGTAGGGAGTGGCTGTCGTGGCTGCTGCAGAGAAAGCTGAGCTTGGTAGAAAACTGAGGGCAGTTTTTCTAGCAGGCAGCCGTACCAGATGAGCAATAAGCTGTCTGTATCAGCTGTCCTGCCCCATTAATCAAGAGTGATAATATCCCCCTGGGATGACCAGACCATCATGGATTGGGGCAGGGTGGGGGAGACATACGTGGATGCCTTAAGCCAACAGAGAGTATAAAAACCCAGGGGTGAACAGAAAGAAGTAAAAGCGATGGGCTTGAGCTGATTTCAACCCATCTATTCCTTCCCAGCAATGGAATGAGCGTATTATGGAGGCCAGCTATGAGAACATGTTTGTATTGACTCTCAGCAGGGTAGTGCAACTGTTGTACTCTAAGTGTAATTTGTACTTGCTTTACGTCTTAAGTGCATTGCTCAGATAAATAAAAATCTCGTATAAGGTCGAATAACTTCACACAGGTAAATCTTGTATTAAACATGAAACCCTCCCCATGTTAGTGCATGAGGGAACCCGTTGGGGCACTCTGCACTCTGACTCTCGCCCCATTCAGCCCAGTGCCAGCTGTGCCATGAGCAGTGGGCATAAAGTCACGTGGAGAGGAGGGGGAAGGAGGAGGAGCTCCTTGCACTAAACGTTTCGCTCTCACAACTAAAATTGGAAGAGCTTTGGGTGTGGGCAAAGAAGCTCCTTCAGCAGATTCCTCTTTTTCCTCTCAATACAGGAAACTGAAAATGCTAGATCAGCTGAAGAAGATTCCATTATCAATACCTTGCACAACTCTAACCTAATGTACATCTGCCTAATACTTTGTACCAGCTTAACTCCGTGAGAACTTTTTTATCTCAACATCTAATCACTACCTCCAAATTTTATGGTGAAACAACAAAACCTTAAATCATACTTTTTTTTCTCTTTTTTCTTTTCCCTGGAGATAATAAAATACTTTAACATTGCCAGATGCTGTTGACTTCAGAAAGAGTAATCACAGCAAGCTGTTGAGGAGAGACAGACAATATTTTCATTAGCAGGAGCTGATTAAATGAGACTACTCTCTTAATGAAACTACAGAACAAACATGTTTAATAAATAACACAGACCTTGGGATATGGGATTTTAATGGTCTTTGGATACTGCAAGGTGTCCTCAGAATAAAAGGAATACTCTATAACAGGAACTTCTGTATCATTAAAGGCTGCATATGCCAAAAAATTGCCATTTGGAGACCACCACAGAGCAGAATGCGTGCCAAACATTTCCTCTGAAAGAGATGCAAATGTATTAAAGTTATAATTGATAAGTTGACCCTATCCTGGATGCAGTTCTCATTAGTTTTTAATAGGATTTTTTTTTTTAATTGAAGTTCAGATACTAAACTGCACACTGTTTGTTGGGGTTCTGAAATGAGACATTAGATCAATGTTTATAATCTATCACGTGAAGCTAATTCACACTAAGATTTCCAGTGATGCAATGCAAGCTAGGCAAACTCATTTCCATTCTTAGATCCTCATATTAGCCAGGTATTAAGCTCAGATAAGGATGCATGTTTCTTTTAAAATACAGACTTTGATTAGTTTGAATTTTTCAATGGTAAGGAATGAGTAATAATTACAATAAACCACAGTTTTTACACCATAGTGGAAAGTAAAACCTGCTTGATGTAGTTACCTTCATAAACCCAATCTGGTATTCCATTGAAAATTTTATTTTCTTCTCCGTTTTGAGTGATTTGCACAGGTTCTGCTGTTGGTGAAGCTTTTACATAAACATTATTATTCCAAACATATGCCTGCAAAACATTATTGTGATAACAATTACTATTAAAGTAAATCCAACTTTCTTTCTTTATTTCATCTACTGGGCAATTTACATGAGATGACAAAAACCATCTTTAAAAGTTGATACAACATTGATACTTAACAAACTTGGAACTACTAATACAAATACTAATACAGATCAGCAGTAGCAACCTAACTTCAGGCCTAGATGCAAAAAAACAAATCAGCTATGAAATGACTAGTGGATCAAGTTTTGAAAATCTTGCAGTTCATTTTCTGCCAAATACAAGCTTACCTTCCTGCATCAGGAGTTGTCTTCCACTAATTTGCCTTTCAAAGAAAACTATCAGGGCTTTGGTAAAAAATTCACTGGGATCTCAGTGCTGCCAATAGATGTGCAAAGATGGTATGTTTCTTCAGTAGCACTCAGAACTCTAGTTTTTGCACCTACCTGCCTCTCTAATCACCCCTGATTTTCATCTCCAATGACTGAACAAGACAGTTTAATTCCAGAGCTTTGCTCTGAGATGCAGAAAGCTCTTTTCAACTTCCTTTGCTTCTGTGATTGGTCTTTATAATTTACATGCTACAAGCAATAAGAATAAATAAACACCACACTCTCCTGTGACAGTCCAACATGCACCACAGGGAAGGCACAAGCCTTGCAAATTCAGTGTTTGTCACCACTGGCATGGATTGAAGGGGAGAGGAGGAAGAAGACAACACTGGGAAAGAGTACAAAACAGATTTTAATCCTCTAATCCCATTACATGCATCCATCAAGTAGAACTTCATTGATTATTGTGTAATTAGGAGATAAAAATCACTGTGATGATTAAATAGACAATTGTAATGCTGCTGTCTTTGTCAGGGATGAGCTACTGTCTGCAACTGTAAAAACATGAAGTTCCTGCACGTTTGTGCACTTCATGACTACTGGGGCCACTAGTTACTTTCAGGAATGCATTTTCATTAAAGAACAAAACAAAATAAAACAGAGGGACTTTGGAGTCTTTCCAGCAACAGTAGTTAATTTTGAAACTAGTTCAGCTGCTTTACCTAGCAGTAGGAAAGTCCCAAAACCTCAAGGGTACAGAAAAAGTGAGTTTCCATGTCACGTGTATGAAAATGACTGTTTATGTAAGTTTCACTTATCTTTACTAACCAGTTTATGACCAACAGGTGACCAGGAGATATACTGTGTATCATTAGGTAGCAGTCTGTCATCTAAGATGGAACTGGAAAAACAAAATGCAGTCAAAAGAAATCAGTGAAATGACATTTCATTGCAAAAGAATGTTAAAACTTCATCTTATGTGCAAAGATTACTGACCTGTTACTGAAATCATAGATGTGGTATGAAGCTGTAAAGGAATGCCTCCACAACTGCAAAAGAATTATTTTAATACAAAGAAAATAAATTTCACCAGGTTTCATATCTCTTACAGTTTGAATTACCCCTAAAACCCTCCTCATGATTTTTCTTAAGATAGAACACAATGAACATACAAGGGTAACAGATCTCTAACCAGCTTTAAGGAAAGGCTAAAGAATTTTCCTCTGGAGTCATCACAAATGCTATGACAGGGGCCATTGACTGATTAAGGACAGAGATACAGATGCCAGAGATGCTGCAGATTTTCAGAAATCCTTGTAGCTACATGGCAGAATATCATCAGTATGCAGTTAATCCATCTCCTTGTGCTTTACTGGCTCATTTGCTGTTTTCTGTCTCATTTTTCATGTTGTATTATTTAACTTGGTGTCTTATTTTATAGTAGTTCTCACAGGTCCCAGCTGTATGTCTGTAGCAGTTCCTCCAGTACCAGGGTGACCTATTCCTGTTCATACTGTCACAGAAATAAAACCCTTCTCTGAGAAATCTGCCTCTTGAAATCTGTATTGCTCTGTGGGCACTTAAGTGAGAGAAAGATGATGATGATAATGCAGACACATTTAAACATGTTCACTATGTGGGGCTGGAGAGGTTTGATGTAGCCCACAGCATTGACATGTTGCAATAATGCTACCTTCTATGAGGGTTCTTGGATAATTGTATGAAGATATAAACCAACAACTTAGTACTACACAGACAGATGGCTATTACATAACAAGTGTCTACATCCTCATGATTCATTTTGTTACTCTGTTTCTTTGCAATAAAGATTAATAATAACAGAACTTTCAATCACACTGTTATATAAAGGTTAAAAGATCTTTCTTCAGCAGTAAAACAAAATTAACTCTTACGAATGTAACTACTAAAATACTACAGAGCAATAAATTACAAGTAGAGGGGATGTGTAGGGTGACTGGTAAAATATTAGGCATTTTGTGACCTCTTAATGATGCAGTGAAAAGCCAAATAATTCTGAACAATTCAGAAAGACAAAAGGTAACTGGCTTAGTAGGACCCAGCATGAAAGCTAAAACTGAAAAAAATTGATGACTGAGTGCACAGACTGTGTCTGGCACAGTGCAAGACGCTCTGGGACTGCAAGGCCAGGACACGTAGACAGTGCTCAGTGACACAGTGCTCAAGTTATTTGTACACTGCACAAGTCAGCACTGAACTTTTACAAACAAAAGAGGCAGCTCTCTAGAAAAAAAAAGGAAAGAACAACAAAGTTACTGGTTTCTCAGTGCACAAACTGCAGAGCAAATGATCACCTCCTTCAGGCGTCTCAACTGGCACACAGAGCCAGGTTTTCATGCCACCTGGCATAAATGTGGGTTAACCTTTGTTGCACGTTTCAGCACCATGCCAGGATGAGGCATTCTGCTGCAGGCTTCTCATGTGCTCACTGACAGGAGGGAACAGGGACACACAAGCCCACTCCAAGCATAAGCCTTCTTTTAAGCACATGCAGCTTTTAATTCACTTCAGTTTTAAACTCTTACCTCCTACCATCACAATGTAACAACCACACACATATATAGCATACACATACAAGCAGATGTATACCAGCATATCTACTCATCACTTCTCCTTACCCACACAACTCCTGGGAACAGCCATGCCTATCTACTCTCCTAGATTGTCTTCCCAGATAAACCATCCAGCCTTGTTCTCCTTGTGATAACTCCATCCACATTTTATCCAGATGCCTTTTTTTCCTCAGGCAGTCAAGTCTCTTCTGCCAAACTCACAGATAATATCAGTTTCTTCTCCTCCTGCCTGCTCAACTTGACTGTTCCCTTACAGACATCCATTGCATTCATCCATCCTCCTGCATTTCCCTTACATTCTCTCAGCCTCTCAGATGTTCCCAAACCTTTTTTCCCAGTTTCAACCTCAGATGTATAGTGCCCTTGTACCTTTGTATAGCTGTATTGAAGAAGAGCAAACTTTTGGTCAGGAGACAGTATAACTGTGCTTGCCTGGTACTTATCCTGTCAACAAAGGAAGGGCAAAAGAAACACATTAAGCACTGATTCCAAAGATTACGCAGAACAAAATATGAAATTCAATACCTTTCCCAATGTCTGCATATATTACATATAAGTCAACCTACTAATGTTGTATTTGCCAGGATTACTGAGGATGTTCCGTTGTCAACATTGACGCGTAGGACGTCCCCATTATCTGTTTTGTGAAGATACTGATTTCCTAAAAGCACAAGAGAGATGTCAATAAAAAGTAAAATTCTCATCACTTACTTCTGTTTTCCCTTTATGTTTTTAAGCAGGAAATAAAATTCAAAAATCTGGTCAATGTTGTGTTTCCCAGTTCTATAATGACAGGATGCTTATAGCACAAGAATGTTCACAAAATGTAGTCCTGGAGCTCACAGCATCCACTTTCGAGCATCTCTTCCCCTTGGGGCACCGGGCATACCCAAAAGGAAAAGCAGCCTGTACCTCCCTTTTCCCTGGCAGCCCGATGCATGGGAAGCTGACACGCCTCAGAGGGTAACATGCTTCTACCCAAAAGCACAGAAGTGCTCTCTTGGCAGTAGGAGAATACAGCTTCCTATGAACGTGACCATATTTCTAAGGGAAACAAGGAATCAACTCTCTGAAGCTACACACTGTTCTATTGTGGTACTATTAAATAATATGACTTTTTTTTCAGAATACAGTAGTCACCTCAGCATGAGGTGACCAAAGGTAGTAGACTGCTGAAGGTAGTACATTTTCTTGACATTCAAGTTGTACGTAAAAATGAATTACCTGACATCCACTCCAAATTATGTGTTTTGTACTTATAGTCATTGTTCAAGTAATTCTGTAGAGTGTACGTTATTCCTGAAGAGGTCTCTTCTGAAAGAAACAGACAGAAGAGAGATTTGGACGTTGCTGCACATTGTTCGACCCCAGCTTCTTAACCTGGCTACTAAGTGGGTTTTTGCTGCGGGTTATTAAAGTGTTTTAGCTAACCATCTCTAAAGTAGTAGCAGTGGGAAGGCAATAAAACTTTGTTGCAAGGTAAATTCAGCAAGCATAAAATCAAGGAGTGTCAGTGAGATCACTCAATAAACTCACGGAAGTGAAAATACCTTTTTGACAGTGACTAGAATGACCAGAAGACCTCTGGCTCTCTTACCTCAGCAAACATGTACTCCTCAAAAGCTGAAAAGAAGTGATCTTAGTGCCTTTCTCCCCATGCTCACTCTGGGAAGTTCACTGCAGAGCCCCAGCTGCTAATAGTTGCAATTGTGAATAATTTACTTACCCTTAAACTCAAATTTCAGAAATGCCTCAAATAAAAAAAACCCTAAAAATCTGAAAAGCAATGAAATATTCAGGGAAGGTCTAATAAAAAATTAATTAATTAAATAATAAACACTTCCTGATAAGATTATGATGAAATAATTGATTACATATTTATCCCTCTTTTGCTTTTTTGTTCACCAAGGTATCCTAAAGTTTATTTTAGCATTATAATTTTGACTGGAAAATTAAAGCCAAGTAACTGGGTTAGTCTGAAAAGACCAAATGAAACTTTGAATCTAGTTAAGCTACTGAGTTTGGTCATCAGCTTCAGCACACTGCAGTCAGCTTTTACGTAAAGTATTTCTTTCCTACTGCCTGCAGTGCACAAGCTACTTTTTCCAAAGTATGAAAAGTGGTAACAACAACAACAACTCAGTCTGTGAGTGTTTGTGTTTTCTTCTGAAAACAAAGACTACAGATTTTAAATTCAGGTGTGCAATTCTCCCCCTGCATCCTCCCTGCCTTTTTTTTTTAAATGGAAACGTAAGATCTACCTTCATCTATCTGCATCTACCCTTCTACCTACAGGGTCCAGAAGGGAAGGAATTTTAATTTCAGCTGGCTAAATCAAAAGAATAGAATAAAAGCAACTGATAAAAACACTCAAGTACAGACGTGGTGACTGATCAACCAAGATGCTAACCTGCCCCTATCAATTCTGAGAGCCCCAGTCTTTCAGATACTTTTTAAACAGACTGCCTCCTCTTTCACTATGCTGAAGAAGAAAAAGAGAGCAAAGTCCTTGGGGGCACACACAGGAAAACACCTCACAATAGCTTTTGCAGGTTATCTTTCTGCAGGTTGGATGCATGTGACATCTGAAACATCACAGGAAGACATTTAGGTCAGCTATTACAGCTTTACTCTTATTTCCAAACAATAAGAAAACTGTATATATACAGCACAGACTGTACAACTACCACTGCAATAAAAGACAAGAGACATAACATACAATGATTTTAGTCTAAAATGCTCAGAAAAGGTTAAAAAAATGCTTGCTCAATTCCATCTGAAAGGTGACTCTAAAAAAATTACTAGGCTGGATTTATTGCTCTTGAAGTTTCTGTGAGAATATTAATTTCTCAGGTTATTTATTTAGCTGAATATTTAATTTGATGGATTATGAACAAGTGGGTATTTAATATTCATACACAGTTGTCTAGTTGGGAATATGACTTCTTCCTAATCGAGAAAGTGTCATTTTCAATCAGAGGGGCTTCGAAAGCAACAAAACTCTCTCTTGGAAAAGAAGAAGCAATTTAAGACAGGTGGCTGATGAACAGGTTTAGGGATTTTTCCAAACTGATGAATGTTTTTCTGCCTGGTGACATACATATTTTGCTAAGGTCTCATTACTAAAAATCAGGCCACTATTAAGATTTGTTGGCTATGTATAAAATTAAAATTTCATTTTCTGTCAACACCTTCCACATAGTATCTGAATATGAAAACACGCGCCAAGCTGTAAGGGTACAGTCATAGAAGTTCTAGTTGAAGCATTTTCTTAATCTACAAGGTAGGCCATTACCAGTATATTCTTACTTGTCCACATTGTGCCACTGACCAAAGATACTCAACACACATTGAATTCCAAATTTTGGTTCTTCTCATTCAGATTCCATTTGAAAAGAAGGGTCAAACAGGTTTATTTTGACAAAATAAAGTAATTGCTGACATTTAAGTGCATTTTGTTGGCTTCGAAGATTTTATACAGGACAGTGGATGTTCATATTTTAGCAAAACTGCTTCTTTCACTCTTAGGTTCCTCAGAGAGGCTGCAAAGACTGAATTTTCTTGTTATTCTTCTTTTTCGACAATTCCACATACAGACTTATTTTTCTAGACTCCAAATGACTGGCTTCCAATGCTCAGCATTGGGGCCAGTTCTGTTTAATAATCCTTATCAGTGCTTTGCATGAGGGAATTGAGCGCATCCTCATTAAGTTCGCAGATGACACCAAGTTGGGCAGGAGTGTTGCTCTGCTGTAGGGCAGGAGGGCTCTGCAGAGGGATCGGGCCAGGCTGGATCAATGGGCCGAGGCCAACTGCCTGAGGTTCAGCAAGTGCTGGGTCCTACACTTGGGTTACAGCAACCCAGGCAGCGCCACAGGCTGGGGCAGAATGGCTGGAAAGTGGCCCAGTGGAAAAGGACCTGGGGGTGCTGGCCAACACCAGGCTGAACCTGAGCCAGTGTGTGCCCAGGAGGCCAAGAAGGACAATGGGATCCTGGCCTGTATCAGCAAGAGTGTGGGCAGCAGGACCAGGGCCCTGACTGACACCTGTACAGGGCACTGGCGAGGCCACACCTTGAGTGCTGTGTCCAGTTCTGGGCCCCTCAATTCAAGACACACATGGAGGTGTTGGAATGTGTCCAGAGAAGCACAGGTCCTATGAGGAGTGGCTAAGGGACCTGGGGGTGTTCAGCCTGGAGAAGAGAAGGCACAGGGGGAATCGCTCTCTACAATTACCTGAGAGGAGGCTGTAGCCAGGTGGGAGTTGGGCTCCTCTCCCAGGCATATAGTGACTGGACAAGAGGAAATAGCCTAAAGCTGTGCCAGGGAAGGTCCAGGTTGGACATCAGGAAGAACTTTTTCACTGAAAGGGTGGTTAAGCATTGGAAAGGAGTGCCCAGGAAAGTGGTGGAATCACCATCCCTGCAAATGTTCAAGAGATGACTTGATGTGCTATGGTTTAGTTGATAAAGTGGTGTTCAATCAAAGGTTGGACTTGATGATCTTGGAGGTTTTTCCCAATCTTAATGATTCAATGATTCATCTCTACCCTGATCTTACTCCTGGCAGTATATACATATTTGCACTGTCATAATGATATACTGGAAATAATTACATCATAATACCCCTGTAACAACAGTAAAACCATAAGTAAGTCCTTCTGCAAAGAAGGCTCTTAACCTTTTATGTAAGTAGTACTCATACAAAGTTGATAAATAATTCTGTTTGAATCTTGGAATTTCCTATTAATATGCTACCCTCTCTTAAGAGAAAAATTGAGTTGGTTTCTGTAGGTGTGAGGTTTGACATTGTTTAACCTCAACTAAGCACCACTCAGCCACTCCCTTCCTCTCTCAGTGGAGATGTGGAGGACAATCAGGAAAAGATAAACCCATAGGCTGAGATAAGAACAGTTTAATGATTGAAATAAAACTAAATATAATACTCCTAATAGTAATAATAATTGTAATGAAAAGGAGAGCGAGAGGAATAAAACCCTAGAAAGACAGGTGGTGCAAAATACATTTGCTCACCGCCCACTGAGCAACGTCCAGCCTGTCATTGGCACCTCACAGCCAACCCCCCTGTTTATAGAGCATGACATTCTATGTTATGAAATATTCCTTTGGCCAGATCAGGTCAGCTGTCCTGGCCACGCTCCCTCCCAGCTCCTTGTCCACGTCTTTTCTGGCAGAGCCTGGGAAACTGGTGTCCATGACTTAAGGGCAGGAGCTACTTAGCAACAACCAAAACATCAGTGTGTTATCAAGATTATTCTCACACTGAATCCAGAACAGACCACTGTACCAGCTACCAGGAGAAAATTACCTGACTTGCAGACAAAACCAGGACAGGTGGAAAGCAAACAGGAAGTTAACTGTTGTGTAAGGTTTATGGTATGACATACCACCATACCAAAACTGAACCATGTCGACAAATTACTTTTGGTACATGTATTTGTTATTCCCCAATGTCAAGGTGCAATTTACTAATTTCCACAAGCAATTAAAACAAAACAAAACAAAAAATGCACAAGAAATTAACTGACTTTAAACCATGGAAAACTAAAAGGAATAATATTGGAAGCTTTACTGCATGTTTACCACTACCAAGAGAAACTGGAAAAAACCACAAAAAGGAAATGACGAGTGCAAGAATGATGTTCAGCAATAATGAGAAAGGGATAGAGAAATAAAAAAAAATCAGAAAAGGTGAATGGTTATTGCCATTTTAAAGTGACAGCAGAACAAGAGTAAGAATGATCAGCGATCAAAGCATGTAATTTAGGAGCAGCAGGAGAGATGCAAGGGAATCCTGGCTGATTCAATGGTAAGAGAAAAAAGAAGAGATATTTCAGGATAGTGTTCCCAAACCTGCTGTTTCCCATTTCTCTTCCAACATGCGTAAAAGAGTACTCTAATTCTTCCCCCCTCCTGTACACTCCAGTTACTGCCTATGTTACAGAGCACTGAAATAGATTTCCAGCCAAAAAATAGGTAAAAACTACTTTTCTGGCTTGGGCCAAAGGTTCACTTCATCCAGAATTCTATCCAATACCCAGGAGCTGATACAGGACATTCAGGAGAGACCATAACCAATGAGTGAGCACTGTGGCACCTCCTGCAGCAGTTCATCCAAGAACATCCTCCATGGGGCTGTAGAGACTTCCCTGGAGGGATTTAATCATTAACTTGGTAATCAATAGCTCTGGAAGCCCTCTCAATTTACCCCATCTCATGCAAAGCAAGGAAATAAGAATAGCAGAATTGTTCTACAGATAGCAATCCACTGTTGATAATGGTGTTTTATATTATATTACACAACATTTGAATTAGGGTAGATAACTGAGTTAAATGACAGTTACAGAAGTCAAGGACATGTAGAAGGAAAACATTTCGATTCCCTGTCCTTTCAGACTCACAAAGAACACTCAGGCACCTTAAGGTCATTAACCTCCCCAGGACCTGCTCTTCCAGCCTCTTCTAGGCACAATTCTATCAAAAGACCGCAAAAGCACATGCATAATATCATCTAATCATGACGGTGATGATCCTTCTCATTCAGTGCATATTTCTCACCCTTGGAGAATTAAACCTGTGGGTGAAGAAACCTGGTTTGTGGATAGACAGTTGTATGGGACCCTCCCTCTAAGGCTGCACATGGCAGCAGAATAATAGTAAATACTGCACTGTCTCCTTCCTGCCCTCAGCAGTGGCTGCTCATCCTCCCACTCCTGGCCTTCTTGCCCAGCTGTAACAAGAAATGCAGTTAGAGAAGTGGTAAAGGCACATATAGACACCAATCTGCGTTTTGCATGGAAGGTTAGAGAAGAAAAAAAAACAACTTGAGAAGTGTAAGCAAATTGGGGAATCATGAAGAGGCAGACCACAATATTTTTATAAAATTCTCATGCTTTAAGGGTAACAAGTTTTTACTGTAGTCACCTGTTGGATAGCTCCTCAAAGCACAACAATGCTTTAATCAACAGACTTCAAATACAAGCCCCAAGGCTGTTTTGAAATTAAACTGTTTGATGCAAGTATCCCCATGTGGTTATTAAATATAAAATGAGGTGTCAAAATAGACAGTGGGTCTAAATGAAACATATAAAATTTTGTACAGAGTTCTGGCAGCAGACCCTCAAGGTAAATGGCAAAGGGCTGCATCCCAAATTAGGGAACCACTCTTCAAATTTAAGTCTGCACTGTTTGTCCATGAAAAGTGTCTGCAAGAGAAGAAGCAGAAGTTCCCCTTGCCAGGCCTACAGGACAGCCAACAAGCCAGAACTCTGCCAGAGTGGCAAAATTTCACAACCTTTCACAGTGTTGGAAACCATTTATCAAACTAAATATGTGCTGCATGGCTACTAAGCTTATGAAATGAAAGTACATTGAGAAGCATGGCAGGGAAAACAGCTGCAGATCAAAGGAAAGAAATCCAAACTCAGAATTCTCTGTTTATATCAATAATTGTCATATTGACTCCCTGTAAAATGCTTGAACCATTGGGATGAAATAAAAACTATTTGACTGCAATTACAAGGACTCTTATTAGAGCAGACTTTGATTTCACATGGTCATAGTTATGTGAGCTGCTCCTTCCCAAAGCAATTTTGCCACTTTCATTTTGTACTCAATCACCTGTATGGCCCAAGAGGCATCCCCAGCTGACTCACATGTCCTGTGGCTGCTCATAAAAGCCATAGAATCAAACTCTCACTGGGTAAGTGCTCTGATAAATTACTACTTTATGAATACACCACCTGTACACTCTCAGCTACAGTAAACATCTGTTTAGCACCCTTCAGTCAAAAATCCAAAGAATTCTGCAGTTCCCAAATTACAATGGTCACAACTGTTCAGATGTTACTGCTGGCCTGATTTGTGAAGAGACAGGAATTCAAGTTTTTGAACTGGGATCACTCCATCTCAATCCTTATTTTACCCAGAGGGACCGACTGAACTACCTGGGTGTATTAGGTAATTTCCTATGCCTTAATTTGAACCAATAGTAAAAAGTCTGACACACTGTTCTATTCTTTTACAACTGAAAGGACGCAAGCCAAGGCTGACAGCATGGTGGTATTCTGTGTATCATAGAACAGAAATGCTTCTTTGAAGTTACATGAATTTACTATGTAACTGAATGACTGATCTTGAATTGCAGCCACTTCTAGAGCAAAAGAATTCCTATGCTACATTTATGAAAGAAGAAAACCCACTTTATTTACAGTAAGACATGGCATTGGCATCAAGATAGACAAGTACCAACTCTTCAGCAGAGTTCAGGCCTGCATACTGAATTCTTTCACTAGGTGTTATGCCTACACACATCCATCTGATAAGTTATCAAGACCCTTTCTCTTGCTCTTCCCCACTTGTGAAATTCAGAGTATTTCTTGTCACCTCAAAAATCTGCTTTTTTGAGATAAGTGGCAAAAAGCTGCCCAAAAATAAGAGAAAATACTCAGCATCCACAGATGGAAGTTTTAGCCTACAAGGTATGCAACTCAGATATCTGGACTTTGAAAATCTGGTTTTGAATGACTATGATATTAACATTAATAGAGCTAAACTGCAAAACAGTTAGAAATTATAACACATGAGCACCAATGACACAAGCTCCGCCCCTTGAACTGACACAGCAAAACCCCCAGAACTTTGTGTGCACACAAGCAATTTCTGAACACATCGTCAAGATCAGCATACACATCTTCAGTCTTTTCGGGGTGCACCTTTCGGACCTAGGTCCAGTCCAGAAAACACTCCCTTAGAGTTTGCAGTGCTGATTATACATACCCTGGCTGCTCAGCTGTTAATTGTAAGAACACAAAATGAGAGCAGCTCTGCCCAATCAGCTGAAAGCAATGCATTACTTGATCAGGATTTAATGATGTTTCACATTAACATCCAGAGCTACAAGGGCAACCTGGAAAGTGCTAACTGGTCAGAGTCCAAAACCACATTCCAAATCTTTCTCTAGTTTTCTGACCTCTGAAACTGTGCTGTTTATATAATTTCACTCAAAGGCATTAACAAAAGTTGTGGAAACAAAGCAAATGAGAGAGCATATAATCTTACCTCTTCAATACACCCTAGAAAAATGAGTAATTGGCATTTTACTGCTGGTTCGAGAGCCTTTGGCCACAATAAGAACAGAATGCTGAAAATGACAATGCTTCTAACTATTACCAGCGCATACAGGAAAATCGGGAGAATTTTAAATTGTTCCCGTGCCCCCCACCCTCCCTGGTGGGACGCTCGTACCGTCCAGTTTCCAGGACCCAGCAGCTCCAGCTCTGCGGACCCAGCTCCCTGAGGCACAAACTTTCCGCAGAACTTTCCCCCGCTGCCGTGGATGCGCCGAGCGCTGGCGGGCGCCGCG
>NW_008235774.1:369407-431768 GCF_000691975.1 Corvus brachyrhynchos | reverse complement strand
CGGCGGTTTCTCCGTCAGTTCACATCCCTGGAGCGCGGTGACACAGCTGTACGCGGCACAGGAGGCACTTGGGACACCGGTGGGACTTCTGTCGGAAATCAGATAACGGCCCAGAAATGAAATGCCTTCAAACGCTGATGGAAAAGCTCCCAATGTTTTGCTAACCCCAGCAATTCTTGTAAAGTTTCTGCTTTTTGAACTTCTTTCTCTGACAATCAAGTCATGAAAGAACTGATAAAATTGCAGGAAGGGCTTATACTTATTTGTTTGGCACTGGAGATAGATGTGTAAGTCTGCTAAGTGTGTTTTTAAATTAAGACCAGAAAATGGAAGTATAGGACAAAAGTTTAAAATTTAGTGCTGAAGATCACCCTTGTTTATTACATGATTCCCTTTCCAAGGAGAATTTTGAGTATGTACTGTGAAAGTAGGACAAATTTTTGGAAAAGACAGAATAACATGTAAATCAAAACAGTAAAGCTTTTGATTGTTTAAAAATCTGAGTGTTACCAGGTAGTCAGAAAACTCGGGGAGTTTCTAGATTATTTTAAGAGCCCTAGCCTCCAAAAAGTAATTATGAGTGGTGCTTTTGGGATTGTCCATGTTAGATTTCCCCCCTCTGATTGCAGAACACTAGTAGTTACCAGAGACAGATGCAGGTATTTCACAAGTTCAGAAATGTAACAGAAAAAGTATATGATCTGCTGAAGCAAGATTTCAAGTCAAGGGAAATAACAAATGTTCTTAGACTCGCCTTCAAAGTACTTGTCAAAGCTTTCAGTAAGGTTGTGCTGCTTGCTCCTTCATTCTACTTCTGCAGATGGAGCACAGCATTTAATATTTTGCGTCTGTTTCTTAAGAAACCTGTGTCTGCAAGTGGGTTAATAGCTTTTTGTGATAAAAAAGTCTCCTTTTGTATAACCCAAAGTGTTTAGAAACATTAAAGATATGTCTGTATGGAAGCTAACAGACTTCCTGTAGATACAAACATGTTCTTGCTCACTATTGTATACCATTCTCCTTGAAGGTAGCAGTTGGTACTAGTTACGAATTTACGCTGTGATGGCTATATCAGTTTACCTCAGGAACGTCATTTATGTGCCCTGACAGTGGTTCCAGGTAGCACAGTGTATGTTTACCATGTAGGGTCCAATATGCTGCAATTTCACAGCTTGCAAACCACTAATCTCTGAGTACAGGTAAGTCCACTTCTATAAAGTAAAGTCACAGTGAAATGACACTCTTTTACATTACTTTTCGAAGCAGTATATCATTGTATGCTGCTTTGAAAAAGTTTTGCTCAGTTTTTCCTTCCCCCTCTCAGGCTTAAAGGCATAGAAAGGCACAAAAATTAATTTCTGGGCATAGGGCAGTGATATGGGATACACATCATAAAGTCACCCCAAGACAGATGCATGACCAGTGTTTCAGAATATCTTACAGCTCCACTTAAAGGTCTGTCCAGTGTACTGTGCACCTGTTTGTCTTATCAACAATCAAAAAGAAAAACAAAACACCACCACTCCTCACCACCCCAGGGTGAATTTTCCTTTTCCTAATGAGTAGGAATCACAGCATATATATATAATACAACCAATCTGTGCTTTTTTTTCCCCCTAAGCATTTAAGTAGTGATCATCACAATGTCTCAAAATACAGCACAGTCAAGTAATGTCAGTCTTGTGAAAAAATGTACCTGAATGTTTTGTAGCTTTTCATAGCCAAGTTGCAGTTTAGTATTATTTTGAGAGATTATCTGCAAGGTTTTAAAGTTTCTCAGTGGTGAATTCTAAGGAGAAAAAAGGAGCAGTACTGTCAAAGCATGTGTCTGGCTACTGATGGTTTCTGTGGGAACACAATTTTAAGTGTCTTTGGAAATCTGTGTTCCTGTGTCTAGATAAAATTTTTAATAATCCACAGTGCTTCTGACTCTGGTCATGCCAGAGAGACTTACGCAGTCTCTGTAAAATCTGTATGCAGAACCACCTGAAAGTTCCAGTAAGAGTCAGTATAGCAGAATATGTTTTCCATTTAGTTGCAATGGTTCCTAACAGTGATTCTCTGCAACTTGAAAAAATCTCGAGTTCCTCCTGACTGATCAAAAAAATGCCCATGATCCCAAAAATTATTGTTATGGTTGTGCTTCTGGTTCCCCGTCAGATTGTCTTTTGTGACAGCCTGAGACTTAAAAAAGTTCCTGCAGCTAAATATTTCAAGTTACTTTATACTATGGTGTTCTTTTGTAATCAGATATGTATTAGCCAGGAAATGCCAAGGAATTAAACAAATAAATATCCAGCAGCGGCTGCTACATGATGAAATTTGAGAAGCTGTAGCTTCATATTGTATGCTCAGCACTGTTGTATTCATAAAGAAGTTGCATAATTGCAAAGAGCTACTTACTAGAAAAGAATGAAAATACAGCTTTCAGCCTGAGGTTGACTTTCCCAAACACTTGGGGAACCTGCCAGATGTGATGTCTTCTTCAGACCTCTAGCCTCAGTAAAACTCAAGGCTTTGTTAGACATCTGTTTATATATTTGAGCATTTCCTCCAGAAATATTTGGAAGAGTCAAACTGCAAAAATGGAAAACTTAAGCTCTCTGCAGAATAAAAAAAAATTGTGACTAAAATGTGTACAGTTTACTTTACAGGTGCAATGATGTATTCCAGATTTCTCAATGTGTAGCTGTGGGAGACAAAATATGTGCTGGATAAAGTTTTGCACGGATTCAGTGGCTCACTTCAAATGTGCTGTGAAGAAAAGAAGGCAAAAGTGCTGTTAGCACTGAGGAGTGTTCAAGTTCTTCTGGACTAAGTGTGTCTTTTGACTACAAATATATTAAAAATGTTGTTTTTTTCAGAAATAGTTTCATTTTTTCTTTGCATATGAAGTTGAAATACCATGGCAGTTTTGTAGCACATCTTTGCATTAGTTCTGTTTGAGAGGATTGTGAAGAAAGTGTTAACTGTAAATCAGGAAAGAAAAATCCCTATGTTATGTGATTATGTCACTGGGACAACCATTTCAGTGTGGCTAGTAGCAGCTGTCACTCAGTTCTTTCAAGTTTGTGTGTTTTTCTTTATAAAATTATTTTCCTGGCAACTACAGATTCTTACTACATGTCCTCTGAGCACAGTTGAATGGTTAGAGTGTCTCAGGTTTCGTTCTTTTTTTTTTTTTTCTTGGTATTAATTCCAAGTAGCTGTCTTTTACTGCAATATGCTTATTATTACTTAATAATTAGTGTGGAAGGGGAAAGATGCTGTGTGCTCAGCAAATAAAATACAATGGGAACACTTTTAAATATAAGACCACCTGGAAGTTCAAGGCAGCACTTATGCAATACACAGAGGACTCCAGCTATTGTGTAGTAAAGGCGAAGAGATGGCGACTTATTTCTCCCTATATTTATACTGTTCACTGAATTTCATGTAGCATGTGTGAGAAATATCCAGGACATACCTTATTAATGATCCCATATGGACTTGCTCTCTGATTTCAGGATATGTAAATCCTAGTCCTGTTGAGCTGAAACATGTGTTTGATATTTCTGATTACAAGCTCAACTTCATCTCACTTCTGAAGAAAGGGTTAATTTTGGTTCATGCTCTAGATTGGGACTTAGAAAATTAGAGGTTAAATGTTTTTGTTGTGTTCCAGACAAGCTGAATAAACTTGAGAAAATAATTTATGCCCCTCTGTTCCTAAAGCATATGATTTGTAAAAGTGTGGAAAGACCAGTATTTTCATAGCTGACAAAGCCATCACCAGAAGGGGCTCAAATACCCTGGTGACAGACACTGTGGAAAAAAGGATTTGTAACTTAGGAATCCTATCCTTAGAACACTAAAATATCCTCGACAAAGTGAAATAAAACATTTCAAAGACAATTGTTCAGTCTTTGAAACAGAAAAGTTACCTCGTACCATTTTATCCTGGGCCATATGTATCCAACTGTGTATAACTGAATCTTTTCCAGTTCCACATGGACCCAAACCACTGTGTACAAATGGGATTAAATAAACTAATATGTATACATAGCCTCCTTTTTTTTTTTTTAATCTCCAGGGGTATAGTGGATGCTATGATTTTTTTTTTTTTTAGTGCAAGATTCTATTGAGTTTAAATTGTTTAAAGTTGGGTTGTTAGAACAGCTTTCTGTTGCTATCAAGAAGCTGATCAAGATGCCAAATTGGGTATGATCTGCCCTGATCTGAAATTACAGAATATTCATTCCTATAGCACTTTGGAAGAGTGATCTAATATTTTCCCAGAAATTCTAGATTATCAGTGAAAGTTTCAGATGCTTTTAAAAAATTTATTCCCATAAAACTTTTATTCCCAGCAAAAATTATAGGTACTAATTCTGATTCAACAATGGTCCTACTTCATATCAACTTCTACTAGATACTTGCTAGGCCCATGGGATTTCTCTTAAACCACTTGCCCTTTAGGACATTTTAATGAAGATCCCTGGTACATTGCTAAAATAGTGAGGGGAGAAAAGGGGGTTTGGGTAGTCATTGGAAATAGGAGGTAACACCACATAAAAGTGGTTCTCAGAGAAGGAAGGAAGGAAGGAAGGAAGGAAGGAAGGAAGGAAGGAATTCGGAAGGAAGGAATTCGGAAGGAAGGAAGGAAGGAATTCGGAAAGGAAGGAAGGAAGGAAGGAAGGAAGGAAGGAAGGAAGGAAGGAAGGAAGGAAGGAAGGAAGGAAGGAAGGAAGGAAGGAAGGAAGGAAGGAAGGAAGGAAGGAAGGAAGGAAGGAAGGAAACATTGATTAGAGGGCTGTTTGCATTGGTTTGACTTGGCAATCTCAAAAAATTTGAAGAAAAGTTATGGGGCAGTTTCCACACTTACGGAGTATATTGCACTTAACATTTTTCAAAGCTGTCCTCCTGTTCTGAGCCAGAATTTATGGTAATGAAGAATAACTGTCTCTTCAGTCATGTTCCCCTCTTTTGCTTCATCTTACATGATTTCTTTTTCAACTAAAGATAATTCAAAGGTCACACAACTCTTTTCTGGGAATCATTGTGGACAAAACATGATGGAACAGAATGCTGAGTTTGTTTTATCATTCCAAAGAAACCACTTTTAAGATCTCAGTGACACTAAAATATTAAAATAAAATGAAATGGACTGCAAAGAGGCACACGGCATATACACACGAGAAGTCAACAGAAAAGAAGCTTGAAAAAATTTATTTAAGGCTATCATTTAATATCCTTAAAGCTTAGCCTTTTTATAACAAAGGTTTTAAGAGGGATATTCACTTCTCAGGCATTTGTAACTGCCAGCCCCTTATGAATTAAACATATAATAGGTGATTGAATAATTTGTGTGTAGAAGTAAATTTTTTAGAAAAATAATTTTATCCTTAAATATAAATGAAGTTACTTTAGTCCTAATAAATGGAAAATATGAAGTTATCGAACTTTCATAGTCTTAAAGCTGTTAAGAAAACCATCCCTTAGACAACAGGTTTTCCATATATAAACCTTTGGCAACACTAAACTATAGTACAATTATTTCCTGGCATGCAAGGTGACATAGCTTTGTTACACCAAATGTAAATGACAAAATACAGATTTCAGAATCTCTTAATAACTGGCAGTTGATGAAATGAAGATCTTCATTTATCCCTTTTTATTCTGCATTTTTACTGGTATTCTTCCAAAAGGTCTCTGGGGGGAAAAGAAAAGAAAAAAAGCAGCAGCAATTAGGAAATATTCTAAGTCTCCTAAGATTTATGAAATATGTGTGGAACATATTTTTTCTGTTTAAGAGTGAGCAGATGTTAGTTCCACAGACCTCTCAATGCCTATCTCTAATAACAGATTGAAAACAATTATTCCTAAAAGAAAAGTGTTTTACTAGCTTCTAATCGATTCTTTTCCTAAATTGTTTGTTTCAATGCTGAACTACAAACACAAAAATAGTAACATGCTAATAAAAACCGTATTTTAACTGTACCTTCTAAATTTTTTGAGACAATATTTGTTGTTTCAGATTTCCAAAATCAACTAGTCTTTTTGGGGGCTTCAGTAATGCAAAGGGGAAATCCAACATTTAAAAAAAATCTGGCCACTCACAAGTGTCTTGAGTTGGCATTTAATTATTTTTTAAATGCTTTGTTAATTTTAACAAACAATTCCCAACTATTAACCTGTTTGCAGAGCTCACTTAGAAAATGCTGCTTTGCCTACATACAGGCGAACTAAAGCAGGGTCTTAAACAGTCACCTGTCAGGAACACAGATTACAGCACTGTTCCCTAATGACAAGCTGCATTTTAAGGCAGTGTTTTGTATCACAGTCTTTAAAGAATAATCAATTTGATGTAATTATACCAATAAATATTTCTGATTTTATAATGTCCATGCAAAGCAAAGTTTTATTTTTCGATAATTTAATCTGACCTTATTTCTGGTAACAGTTGGTGGCAAAACTACTCTCAAGTTAAATAGGAAACTATCAGAGAGGTTCAGCATTGATAAAAAAATTCAAATAACATTTGGAACAAGTTCCATTTAGTGTCTTACCCTTCTTCATCTGTCTGTAACAAAGTTTGCAACATAGTACAGATATATCACTAGCTAAGAGAAAAATTAGTAGTATTTTTCCTATGTGTGACAAATCCATTTTAAACACTGGTATTAAGAATAGTATAAAATTCAGGCACCTTTGGGTAACTTTTGTGTTAATTAGCCATTTTAGGAACTCTTTGGCAGCCATGTCATCAAGGACTTTGTTGATATCACTCGTGAAAGTGCCATCTGCATGTCTTCGACCCATTTCTTCGGCCACAAGAGCTTTTTCTGGGAAACTTCAAAGGTAAGAAATTATCAACCAATGTGCAGATCTAAATAAACAAACGATTTAAAAGGGCCTTATTACAGCGTTCTACTACACTGCATATTTCCTGCGATTTTAAGGAGTTAAGGGCTGAGCCTGATGTTAGGGCTCAGTACAGCACGACGCATGTCAGAACATCTCTTGAGGCATTATTTTCAAACCAGACAACTGCTCCTTCCAGTGAGCCTAAACTCCTCTCCAGCAGCTTTGAAAAAGCCATACATGCAAAAATATATCTCAGTCTGCAATGTCTATACCATGTACACTAGGCATCAGTACCTTTACTAAGAATTGTTATTTAGGAAATACAACTGTTAAAATATTACAGTCAAATGTTCATACCTTTTTTTTTTTGTTTTATTTGGACTTAAGGCCTAGTTATTTCCTTAAAATTACATTGCATAAGAATTTAGATATCAGGAGCAGCAATTTTTTTTTTTTTGCAGGGGCATGGTTGAAATAGCTGTAAAGCACCTGTATAAAACCTATGTGCTTTTTTGATGTAAAAACATAGAATGTAGCATTTTATACTTGGAATCAGATCCTGATTCTTGTTCTATTCTTTTTTGACTGCTGGAAAACCAGTATGTCAAAGCCAGAGTTTGATTTAGAAAACTTTCCTCTCTTGTTTCATCCCACCAAATATAGGAAGATTTTAATGGGTTTCACTAAGGTGGGCTGAAGCTGAAGCACCCTGGGCCCTGGATCCAATGACAGGCAGACTGGCTGATTTCAAGGAAGGCTATATACAAGTAATACCAAATATTGGAAAGCAGAAGGGTTGTCTACAATTAATTGCCCATCTAGGTTTCTAAGTTCAACTGAGGTTGTGTTTCTCTCAAATGGATACAGAAATACCCTACTTCTGCTGATGAAAATAAAACATGACAGAAAAACAAGTGGAAGTCTGAACATAACTAGGAAGCGGAACCAGCTTTTCCCTTCTCTATATAGCTGAACTAATTTATTTAACTCTGTTTTCTTCAGGAAACTGTCAATATTTACAAAACTTAGTTTTACCTATTTAGTCTTCCTTAACTACAACACACAATCTTGTCTTACAGATTGTATTTTATTATTATTATTATTTATTATTATATTTTATGTAATGCGAGAGACTTACATAGTACTTTACAGCTGGTAGAATATATACTCAGAGGATGAACTGAAATCCCTGCCCCAAGGAGCTTACAGTCTAAAGGCACAAGTAAGTATGGTTAACAGGTGGGGAGTGGCAGCTGCATGGTGTAGCTCCTCACCATGCAGAGCTGGAAATAGATGAGCAGAAGGTGCCTGCAGGAGACTGAAGGTAATGCCATTCTAAGCGTAAGACCATCATGACAAAAGATGTAAAGTCATGAGGGAGTACATGAAGTGAATAGCATAGAGAAATCTGCAAGGAGTATGTGGAGAACAAGATAGAAATGGAAGAAGTCATAGGTAGGTGAAGTCATTAGTGGAGCATTGTGTCCAGGGAACCGCGAACCATAGCAAAAGAATTAGAGGCATCTTAAAAAGGAAAATAAGTTATAGTCATAGCAAATGGTAGTTGTTATGGCAGCAGCAACTTGGGGAGACTCTGAGAAGCATGGGAAGAGGAAAAGAAGTTATTAGTTACTGCTGGGAATGATCATCAGCACATGGAGTACAGATGATAACTGATAACAATGATAATATGGGAAAAATTTAATCTTGGAAATACTGCAGAGGAAAAGATTGGCTTCAAAAGAAAAAAAGAGAAGGCAATTTAAGATGACTACCTTGAATAATCTCAATGATAGTTAAGGAGACTGTAAGCAATGTTATGTGAAGGGGGAAAGGTGGTAGAAGAGGAAGGTCTGGTTTACTTTTAGATGTGTTGACCTTAAATAAAACTTGACCTTTTAGAATGTAACAGCATACTGAACAGGTTTCAATCTGTATTTGAACTTAAAAATGTAAAGTGGTGGTCTATTATCCACAGAATATCTTCTAATACAAAAGAAAGCATGAAGTACAGCAAGAATGATCAAAAACACATCAAAGTTTCATCAGACATGATTTCTAACCCCAAACCAAGGCAAAATTTAATAATAGGAATGGATGGATTCTTACTCTCTTCTTCCTCGTCCATTCACTAACCAGGCGATGAACTCTTTGGCAGCTTGACCTTCCAAATAAGAGGTGATATCACTGGTGTAGGTGCCTTCAGCATGTCTCTCAAATTCAGCATGACGCTTGGAGATTGCATTGCTGAAAGAAGAGCAATACCGTAGGAGCAGACTGCATAAGAATTTAACTTTTTAACAATCTTTATTGATTTAAATTTCCTACTTGCCAGACTAGCATTTCTATAAGAGAGAGGGGTTCTTTTTGCTTCTCAAATTGGTCTTGATATATTTTTTCCTGATATATTTCAGTTCCAAAGCTATTGCCTGTACTATGCAATACAGTTTTGTGCAGAGATTCCCAAACTGGTTCTGAACAACTCAGTTCAGGTGTGGAAAGCAATTACAGCTGTATTGGAATGGTCTTCTGCTAGACTAATTAGCTATGAGCAAGAAGCTGTATTGTATTATACAGACATGCTTTTTGGTACCCTTTGTTAGATGTTCCTCTTATCTTCACCTCTTTTTGCTGAGCCAAACTATTCCGACTTAATTCCTTTCAAATTTACATTTTGAGTTGTTTTATGAACACCCTTTTATTCATCACTCTGACCAAGTCATAATCTCGGAAAACTTTCAAGCCTGATCAACTCCATCTTGTTAAAGACATTTATCTTCTCCCTCCCTACACCTCACTGTGGTTCTTTCTCTGATATAACACAAAATTATGTTACAGTGGCTCTTGGGAAGGCAAACTGCACTGAGAAGTAGGCATGTTATGGAATATTTTCCATGAACAAATTCCCTAGCATTTCTGTTTCAGAATTTGCTAATCTCTGCCCAAATCTAGCTCTTTCTATTATTTTTTCTTCTTGGGATGTCACCATTCCTCCTAATTTAGTACCATCTGCACTTTTCATCAGCAGTGCTAACTAGAGTTGTTTGGAGCATTTTTAATGAAATGTTAATTTTTTTTGAGATATGCTGTTTCAATGAAGCAGAAACATTATTACAAATTTGTTATTAATATTGACAGTGTGAACTCAAGGATCTTTGTGATCTGGGCTATCCTTTTTGGATTTTCTGACAAATGAAAGAATGAATATAGGTATTTTAATCTGTTTTGCAAAACCACTTACTCAATTTCTTATTTATTTATTTAAAATTTCCAATCTATCTAACCCTTTCCCAAAACCACAGTCAAGAAACAGAATTCTGGCCTTCAGCAGGTCTTGTGTTCTCCTTTCTGTAATAAGTAGTTTATGTGACATGGGACTGAGAGCTGAGGGCTGAGCAGTGCATCATGTTTAATCAGCTCTCTGCAATTTTTCCTGGCCATCTTCCTTTCACTAATCTTCTCACTGATTTTTTATTCTTCAACATAATGTGTTTGGTTTTTTTTCTTCAGCCTTTTTCTATACTGATTTTCTTTTTATTTTATTCTCTGCTCTCCTTGATTACTTGAAATGTGCTTTCCTGAAATGTATTCTCATCCTGTTGCATTCCTTGCACCCACTGCATATAGCTATAGAACACAGGTACAGGAATAAAAACCATAGAGACATATCCTCCTTCTTTTTTACACCAGTAAACAGCTGGTGTGAAATAACGTACTTGATTGATATTTCTTTGATTGTGGTAACATTGTAAAGAATACTAGTTGTTTTCTTTCTTGTTTAACTGCAAATGAGCTCAGACTGGTTTCAAATAACAAGTTGTGACATATAGAATACCTTGAGAGCTGGTCAGGGACTTTGTCATTTTCTTTGTCCTCCTGTCCTTGTTGGCTGTAGTGAAATTGAACAATCATTAGATCATTATTACCAATACACTGCAGAGCCTGCATAAGCTTGTATTGGTTATTATTTAAGTATTATGGTAAACCCCCATGACTGACAGGTGAATATTATATTCATTGTATTTCAGACATATGAATTCAAATTAATACAATGTGTAGAAATTGTTACTTTATACTTTAAAGGCTTCCACAGAGATTTAGAAGCATTAACATAATAGATTTCTGGATTCTTTTTGGACAGATTTTCTCTAGAACACAAGACTGAAACACTTTTACATTATTCTTACTCTCAGCTTGGTAGCTTGAGTTTAATCAAAGCGTATTTGAAAAAAGATATGCCAACTTATATTGGTCATATGGGTTAATTATCCAGTGGTCAACAAAACTTAAACTTCAGCTCCCTTTTTAAAAATGAAACCTCAGGATTAGACTATCCATAGATAGGAAAGTTTTGTTAAGGCCTAATGGCCCAGAATTGTACATTATGTTTACATATTTTATTCATATTGAACTTCATTCATTCACTGAGACAATGTACCCCGAAGAGGCTGAGACAGTTTTTTAGGTGGCATAACAGATACTACACTTTGATTTAACCAAATCATTTTGACTGATTTTGCATATGTTTCTCATTTCTAATAATATATTAATATTCTATTAATGGCTGTACTTAATGATCTTAGAGGTCCTTTCCAACCTAAATGATTCTATGATTGTATATATAAATTTTCCTCAAGTACTTTACTTATTTGAGGATTATCCATGGTCTGAGATGGGAAGCTGATACCAAGAAAGTGAATTGGCTGGATTTTTGGCTGTTTCTGTGCATGAAGATCTGTATCAATGTGACCAAAGAGCTTACCCATTTCTTTTAGTGCTCATTAACCATTGCACAAAGTCCTGAGCTCGTCTGGTGTCCAGGTACTTGGTGTAGTCACTGGTGAATGTGCCTTGTGAGTGACGTTTCACTTCATTCGGCTGTCTAGATTCATCTATTGGTTCAGAATGGGAAGCTTTGAATGATCTGTGAAAAGTTTAGACCTTGTAAATCGGCAGTAGTTACAGTACAGTCTACAAGTGCATGGATTTTTCTTTTAACAATACTATGTTTTACTCCCACAAAGTGAAAGCAAGTGGCATATTGATCACTATCTGTCTGGTAAAAGGAATCTGTATGGTAGATTGGATACTGCACAATTACTCACTCTTCTTGGATAAATAAGGTAGGTATTGTTTTAATACCCCAAATTGCTGTGCTATGCTTTGCAATATCAAAAATTTGTCAATTTTAGTGGTAGACTAAGAACTGCGTAAAGCTATCTTTAAATTATAGTATGTTTGGCTTCAAAGTATAAGAAAACTAAGTTCAGGCCAAGTATTTGTAAAAGTTTGGTCTAAAGAATTTACCTTGATTTCTCCTCTGTATCCTGAAGAGGATTTTGCCAGCTGCCTTGAACTATCATTAAAAGGAGACCAGCAACAAAATAAATGCTTTTCATTTTCATTGCCTGTCAAAACAGAAATAAGGCAACAAAGAAAAATGTTATACTGTTTACATATGTCTGAGTCAATTAGATCGAAAAGAGACATTCTTAATGCTGATCTAAACCTGAAGAAAGAGCCTGCTAGTTTGGGTTCCATGTCCAGTGGGTAACATTTTAGGGCCTTGGGTAGGCATTCAAAAGATGTAGTCTCTGTTCCAGTCTTTAGGCTGTAGTTTGTATTTTAGAACTCAAGGAGAGCTGAGAGCAACTGCATCCTCACTTTCTTTTGCAGTGTGAGGATAAAGGTCTGCTCTCTCCTTTTCTCTGTGTTCAGCTGATGGCAAGCACTAGATCTGTAATACAGTTCTATTGCAAAACTAGGGGTAGTGATGTGACTGCGATTTTTTCCCCAGCTCATTCACTAGAGAAAAAACAAAGCAAATCTTTGTCAAGAATACTGTCACATTAGCAGCTTCCCATTCTTTCTTTCTCACAGAAGTTGCAATGGGTTCACATCAGCAAAATGTCACTGGAAATAATTTCATCATGTACTTGGGCTGATACTTGTGTATCTGAAAAAGCCCTTCTGCCATCCATGGCATTTTCCTATGGAAGTTTATGGTGCAGTCTGAAAAACAAAGGGAGATAGGACACATGAGTGCCTTGAAGTAAAGTGGTAGCAAAGTAAGTCCCAGTAAAAAACACCCTCCCCACTAAATGAAATCTGTGCCATACTCCTGTGGCTCTACTGCAGGAGTTACTTGTTGAAGTTCAATGATATATAAAATAAGGCAGTCTGAGTGAAAATATATATATTCTCTATTGTAATGCCTTGTCACAATAGTCTGAATTTAAATACACTGTGGGGTGGAGGAAGCCTTAGAAAATTATGAGGGAACGATGTGTAGTGAAGGTGCAGATTACTCCATTTTGAGATGGAGAGGTGGATCTGCACTGAGCAATGCAAATGAGGGGGCTATATGAACACCTCTGAAAAGGTAATCTCTGGCATCAAAAATCTTACTGCTGTAGGGCTTCTACTCTGCCCCAGTTCTCTGCCCCTTCATAGCAGATTTTTTTTGAAACCTGTTTCTTCCATCTGTTTTAAAATTACTTATACTTGGAGATGCAAAGCTTGACTGTTGGCAGGCGTTTTACCAATGGTTAGGAAGAATCTATTGCTACTGGTACTTTGTGAGGCCTGATTTTTTAAGAGAATCTCAATGAATAATATGAATATTTTACTAGAATACTTCAGTATCAGTATCAAAATACTTGAGGCAATCAAAATCTTAATCAAATATTGCTGAAACCCAGGAAAATAAATGTACAACTATAATATTTTCTGATGGATTTTACTATTAAGCAATGGGGTCAGTTTCCCTCTCTCCACCAAAAGCCACTACCAGTGTTGCTCATTTTTTCGTCAGTGTCTGGAGACTCGTTTCTGCCTTGTGCATTGTCCTGGTATATGAGATTTGACTCTCTCACTTGAACACACCCTGCTATAGTACCAACATATACCACGGTGGTCAGGTGGTCATGTAGTCAGTCTTATTAAAACCCTAACTGTAGTACTGAAATCTGTTTTCACTGTTTCATTTGGAGCTGTAATTTGGTGGTGCAACACTGACATCCAATGTTTATCTCAAAGAATGCATAATTTCACATTTCATAGGCTTCTAGCAATGGAACAAAAGCTCTGCCTATTCTTTGGGAAATGACTCTGTTGTGGTCATTTCAAAATGGTGTGATTGACCCCTGTGGCAGCTGATATGGCTGTAAATGAATTAACCTGGACTTGGACACCAGATAAAGTCTGCCTGTTACACCACACGTAAGTAAATTTGCCCTGCTTAATAGTCCTAGCTTACAGCTGTCTGTAGCTTTATTAAACGGCGATCCAGATTAGCCATAAACCCAAGTCACTGGGGCGGAATGAAATATCCAACACCAAAAGCTTTTCTTTCATACAAAACTTATTAAAAAATAGTTTAAAGTCGCTGTAGTCAGTAAAGAGATATTCAGTGATTTCAGTTTATCTTGGCTCTAACTCTAATGTCGCAGGCCTATAGAACTTTCAGATGTGAACAGTACCACTAGCCACTTTATTCCTTAGTATTAAGATTAAAGCTAAATGCATATTCAGCTTCTTTCTAAATTTTTCAGAATCAAAATAGGGAGATTATTAAAAAGAAAGATGTATAAATGCAGTTTTTGAAATTTATAACATTTTCAGGTAAGAGAATCCTTATTAATAAAATAAGCTTTGTCAAAAACTATTAACCTTCTGTCATATATGTTCTTTAAAAAATTTAGAATCAGTTTTGTTTGTTCAACATTTAGTACTTGCTATTGGTAAGTCAAACCAGCAACAGCAGTTCTTGACAAGTTAAATAAGATACAGTTTTAAAGGAAGAAATTGTAATTTTATTCTTGGTAACATAGACATGTTTTATAGAGAAAAAGAGATGATCAGAAAAATAGTATTTTCTTAGTTTATGCTAGCTAATCAATTAATTTCCCAATCAGAAGAAAGGTTTTATTTGCTCTAAGTTTTTTAGGTCACCAGTAGATACTGCTAAAAACCATGGAAACTTATTGTCAAGGTGCAGGAAAACTAAAGCTAATCTTACACAGAAAATTTTTATTCCTATGCATATTAGACTAATGAAAATATTTTCATTTCTTTCTGATCAAAAATGAAAGATTTAAGACATCTCAGTTTGAAGCACCAGAAATATGTAAGAAATATACCTCTCAAATCTTGATCAGATATTTATTTGAATATTATTTCCTTGACCAACTTGATTTTTCTAGTTTTCTAATATATTCTGCTACAGGTATCTTTTGTAGCTATGTACAATTTTAACTAGCATAATTTCACTGAGTTTTCAAAAAAATCTTTCAAAAGTCACATTTGTATTTATTTCCAGTTTAAAAATGGAAATTATGAAGTGGTAAAAAAAGGAAATATTTTTATATGAACATGTATGAATGAATAAAATAAATTTCTGTTGACAGGAAACTGTCTGCAAATAGCAGTAATTTCTAGAAACAAATAAATTACTTTTTCAGGTAGGTGTATTTTACATCTAATTTACCTAACATGCCTTGTGGAAAGTTCTGTAAAATACAACAGTTCTAGTCTAAGGAATTCCATAGTAGGATGGAAGACTAAATTAAATTTTATACAATAATCACAATAACTATTGAAAGGCTTTTATTTTACTTCTGTGCTATAAAATTTCCTTTTCTGATCTTACAGTGATATGAAAATAATAGTTGCTTGAGACAAACTAATCTAAAAGTGGGGCAGTGGAGTGACAGTCTGTAGGGTGACAGTGACAATCTGTCTTTGACAGTTTGAAATCAGTGTCCACATAAACTCACTGAATTTGTTTCCATGCTTCTAACTTAATCCCCATTGATTCATATTTAGGCAGTATCTCTAAGGAGTGAATAATTTTAAACTCACATTAATTAAATATCTCTACAGAAGGTACTAAAGGAGATAAAAATATAAAAATCAATAATTGTGTATCTCATTTAAATTCTTACTACAATTCTTGTCTTTCATGTTCTCATGGCTATTCTTCCTTCTTTCAATTAATTCTGCAACACAAACTGTCGATTTCCCTTTTTCGGATCATTCTTTGTTGAAGTAATCAATACATTAAAAGATTTAAATGATGATGTCATTGACTCCAAACAACAGTGAGTATAACCTCAGAAGAAAACACCAATTTGCTGAAAGATCCACACCTCTATTGCAAACTTTGGGCAACACAATGCAGATAATGCACTCGGCTTTCTCAAATAAATAACTGGTAGTTCATATAAATCTTACCTTATTATACTTTGAAGTAATACGTGGCAGTTGCAGAAAGAGCTACTCTCTCTTCTGCAACTATGGCAAGCCTTGAAGATCCTGAGCTCTGCCTAGCTGCCTCTTTTGCACAGACTTATATATATACTGTTCAGCTCTAGTAAGCATTACAGGAGTGCATCATTGCTGACAGTTTCCTTATTCAACTTAAAAAAAAAAGTCATCGTATTTGCTATTCATTTCATTTGATAATTTTACAAGCAATTTCACACATTCATTCTGCTTACTTTATGACATCAATGCTAACATGGATTTGCAAAAGGAGTGAGGTAGCAACGTCCAAAGAAGTAAATATCAAACAGAAGGGCATTAACTTGACAAACAGTGGGCAAAAGGTACCTGGGATCAAGGCAGCAATTTCTCCAATTTCTGATTTGCCACATTTAACATTTAGAATCCTGATTCTGTTAACATCAATAGAATTGTTTCCATTTATCAATTTTAAATCAGGGTTTATAAACTTAACCCATTGTTAAAAATAACCAGCACAACTTCCCCAAAGCCCTTGAATGATTCTTCAAGTAATCTTGTGCCAATATAATGAATATGAAGAGATGTGAAATACTGCACTGATGGCTACCCACTATGCAATGCCTAGCACAGGTGAAATTTAAAACAAATGTTTTGATCAGCCTTAGATGTAAAATTCCCACTTTGCAAATACTACTGTAAGAAAATTCATATTCACTTGAGAACTATATGCCAAACATTCACTATAAATTGAGTTTAACACAGTGGCCTATAGATTTATGCAAGATAAACTTTTTGCTCACCTTTCAATTCCCTACAAGAAAAAAAATTAAACAAAATATTGATATTTATACTAGTGCCTGTTCTATGCAACTATTGTTCAATATTGGAGACAAATTCATAGCTGTGGTGGGGCAGCACTGCCAAAGAAAGCCATGTTCAGCCAGCCAGTGACAACACAGAGACTGAGACAGGTAGGGGAGATAGGTAGGAGGAAGGTTCTGGAATCACAGTAGACACCTCCCTAAATATTAAGGACAGCCTGTACTCCAGTCTGGAGTGGCTCATGGTCTGGCTTGTGGTACAAGGCACATATTACAACAAACCTTCTTATTTCCCTTAGTACTGCTCCTCCAAGCCAGCAAAGAATATGCTTCAGTGAGGTAATTGTCTGCTGACTGACCACAGCCAGAATTGGCATAGCACATAAGATACAACTGAGGTAGTGTATAAACTTAATAACCACGTTAGAGTGGCAAAAAAAATTTACTGGATCCTTCCTAGAGCTCTATCCTAAATACCTGGCTGTATTTAGTACCACAGTAGGGGTTCAGGGAAACGTTAAGTCTCACTACACAGTCGTCATCATCAAATTTAATATTTTTGGGTATAATTTTTCTGTGCTATTGGATCCATCTGCTGAGATTTATGGTTTATTTTTTTCATTTTTAGTCCTCGGGGAGGGCCACCTGGCCGCTCCTGCAGAGGCCACCAGCGCATCCTGCAGTACCCGGGCAATGCAGCAGATGGGGATCAAAGGGCCCTTTCCACCGCTTCTGCACCAGGAGGACACGCACACACTTGACATGGATTGCTGCAATCATCTCTCTACATGCTGAGTTAAAGATACTTTGGAACAAAGCAATACAGAATGTGAGACAGTATCCTCTTCTCCAGGAAACAGTTAGTTTTTCTCTTTTTGTTTAGCTCAGTTTATTTTCTTGTGTCATATAAAGTTCCTTGTTTACAGTAGGATGATTCCAGAAAAAAAAAAATGAGACAGAGCACCTTAGTGCACCTGGTTGGGAAGGTTGTTACAGAGCTGTATCATCTAGAAGGTCATCTGGCATCTAGAAGGTGACTGGTTATTTGTTTTTCAAATGGTACACAGAAAATAAAATGTATGGGAAAGAGGTGAACTGCCATCAAGAAACATGCAACCCTCAGTTGCCATAGCTAAGTCTATGTTATATATTTCAGGAGCACAGCAAACAAGAGTTTGCTCAAAAAACAAAAGCGGAAAACAAACAAAAGCGGAAAATTATATCAAGTGTATGAAACATGCGTATGTACCCAGGTTTGTTCCTCTCACATTTTAGAATACACTTGTTAGTTTGCACCTCTTGGCAAAAATCAAGGGCAACTCTCATCTAGATCGTTGTTCTCAAATGAGACAGTACTTTGAACCAGACTAAGAGACAGAACCTGAAAGTGGCCTGCCTTCAGGAAATTTTCATGTTTCTCATGATTCACCTGGAGTTGTTGGGTTCACTGTATCTGGAGTTTTTCAAAGTTTTCTGCACCATTGTCTGATTAAAATTGTCAAGATTTGAACATTTTAATGAATTAGGAACTCGCTGACTTTTGGCAGTAAGAAATAAAAAAATACTCATCAAATGCTTTCAAAAAAGTGACCTCCCCAAATTCTCCTGTGTATTTCTTCATTACATATTTATTACTATTGTACTATTATCCATTACATGTCTAAAGGGAGGAGGATGTATCTTGGGGTATGACTACAGGCCCACACGCTTTACTTTCTTATACAGAAAGCATTCTCTCCTAACTGTGTCAGCTGTGAGTTCAGAGGGCTGGGCTCTGCAGCCCCTCTCGTTTTGCTACCTTTCTTACATCATAATCACCTGAAAGAGCATTCCCCTACTGAGAATGGGAACCAGTATGTGTGAACACATGCACACATAAAACACCATGTTACGTCCATAAATGCGTACTTGTACATAACACACACAATGTGTGCCTATGTACATATACAACTCCATGGCTACCCTTTGGGAAGCAAGAACGGCCTTCCCAAATGGAGGGTTAGTTTAGGGTCTCTCAGCCTTTCCACAACATGCAGCTCCATGCTCTCTGCCACGGATGCTGAGTGGTTTGTACCTCAGGAGTGACAGTCATTGTAACTGTGCTGTAGCCCACACTGCTCGCATAAGTTGGAATCGCTCCACTGCAAGCCAATGGAGCTGCATCAATTTGCGCAAGTAGAAGAGCTAGCCAAATATGTACCAGTTATTTTACATTCTGAGAAGACAATGCTCATAATTGAAAGTAATACCAAATGCTCTTAGCAAATACTATGAATTATTCAGATTAAATATAGAGCCTTCAAATGACTCTATAAAATGTTCTAAACAGCTGTGCCTTGTAATTGGAACTGACTGACAAACTGGAAAGTATTGAATGTAGTCTGAATTGGACTTGATATCTGAGTAAAATGAGTATAACACTAACCATATTCTAGAACCTGGCTGTTTTTCTGCTAAATTCCTCTTCAGGCCTTTTCTTCTTTGCAGCTGCAATAATCCCAAGTGAAGCAAAGCATGTAGCTCCGTGTTTGAAGTATAAGGATTGCAGGTTCTTTCATGTGTTCAGTTCACACAGCACGAATGAGGTAGACGATGAAAACAGGTTTGGAGTGGAATCAGTGACTGTCTACTATTTATGTACACTTCAGCTCCTAGAATAAAGCAATTTTTACTTTTCAGCTCTAGTTTCAATTTGTAAAAGCTAGAAAGGATTCACAGTGGAAACTGACTTGTAAACAACTGTATTTGTGGCTATTTATCAAGGGCCTGTCTACTTAATTCAGAACAACTACATCCTATCTTCAGAGGCCTGAATACCTTGTTTAGATGACAGGTATTTGAAGACTAATGTTTCATTGTCTGAAGTGGTATATTTGAGTATCTGAAGTGTGAGAGTGTTATTCAAAAGAGAAAGGAACAGAAAGTGCTCAGCATTTTTTTGAAAACCAGATCTTCTAAAACATTTGAAAGTGGGAAGCAAAACTTTGAGGATGTTCACTCTTGTCATAAGAGCTTAGGTTAATTCAAATTGTGTCCTGGTGTTGGCTCTTACACACCATGTTCTCTGTTTGCAGTATAGTTATATATACTTTTTATTCACATACTTCGTTAGCTTCAGCTTGATACCTCAGGACAAGCCCTTTCAACTTGAACTTTTGAAGATCTGTTACAAAAGAGCCTATCCTGTAGCCTCTTTAGGCTCTTCCCTTCAGTTAAAGTGGAATGGGGCAAATAACTGTCCGGTGAATGTTTGGGGTAATGCTTATAACATGGATTGTGTTTGTAAACAAGGCAGAATGGAACATGTTCTCTTTCTAGAGAAGAAAAAGCTTGGGAGAATCTTATCACTGTATATAAATATCTGAAGGGATGGTCCAAAAAAGACAGCCAGCCTTTTTTTTTTGGTGCCCAGTGACAGAGCAAGAGGCAACCAGCACAAACTGAAACCTAGAATGTTCTGTCCAAGCATAAGGAAGAACTTGTTTACTATGAGGGTGACAAAGCACTGGCAGCAGTGGCTGAGAGAGGTTGTAGAGTGTCCAGAAGGCTTTTAGATATTAAAAAGCCATCTGGACGAAGTCCTGGGCTACAGGATGTAGGTAGCCCTGTGTGAACAGGGAAGTGGGATAAGTAGACCTCCCAAGTTCCCTTCCAACCCCAACCATTCTGCAATTCTGTTATAGTGTGGGGGTAGGTTTGCAGTGCTCTGCACCATTTCTAGTGATTGACTGTGATGTTACCTGTTATAAGCACAGGACAGCCAGTAATCTGATGTTGGATGTATTTTTAAGAGGATTTTTTTTGACACTCACAGCATCCTAGGACATTTTCTCCTAGGTCATCAAAACACGTGGTTGCTCAATCATAAAGCTTTCAGGTTAGACATTATTTCAGCAACTCAGTGTAAATGTCATACTCTGCTGGAGACATATTCCCATTCTTTGGCAAGAACACTGTGTAAGGCAGAGAAATAAATAACATGAAAAACAATGACGGAACAATGATGGCAGAAAACTGCACTTATTTTAAAAATTTTTTTTCCCCATAACTGCTACCTACAAGCCAGAGTAGATGGTGGACAGTTTGGAAGATATGTACTCTGGTTGCCTTAGGAAACAAACAGACCTCAGGGCAGATTCATAATGAAATATCTAATGCACCCCTTGTGAAAGAGATACCTTCTGTTATTTTGTTTGGCAGATTTTCCTGAAATGTCCCTTATTTCAAATACTTTCAAAAGCTTCAGACAACAGACTCGTGGGCAGGGTGTGAACAACACATTGCATCATTTTATTACTTAGAGTACCAACAACAGGCCAATCTATCTGCCCAAATTTCCAGAACTTAGAGGATTTTCAAAAGAATAAATAAAATAAAGGTGCAGAAATTGAAAGTGACCTTAATATATTGATATTTATGTCAGATTGATACCGTGCTTTTTTGGAAATTACTCTAGGTTCTCACTGACATATTCAGGTATCTTAAACTTTTAAGCATATGGGATAAGAGCTTGATTTTTCTCTCTTTCACCACAATGTTGCAATGATTTCCTTGGTGTTGTATCCATATAAAAAATTGAGAGTTAAATCTCAGTATTTCAACTGAATTGTATTCCTTATTTGCAAGATAACCACATTTCTGAGACTAGTGTTGTGTGCAGCAAATGCACATAGGACCATATAATCAACATCTAATTAGGCCCACTTCATGTTAAATTTTCTTAATGTTAACTTTCTTAGAGATACAATTTTTTCCTTTAGCCATTATAGCAGTTGAATTTTAATTACATTACCAACAAAAAGCTCATTAACGTCACGTAATTGGCAGCATTTCCAAAAAAACCTGAACTAATTGAGTATTTTCTGAAGAGTTCCCATCAAAGTATAATTTAACCATTACAAACAGCTTGGCAACTACATTTACATAAAGATGTATCTAAGGAATGTTCTCATGTGTGGAAAATCAGATTTGATATTGCCATTAACAAACGAAGGAAGCTGTTACATAGCAAATCACTTCCACATTTTAATTATTTTGGCCAAACCCCATGTTTTTGTCAAGAAAGTCAAATGAAAACCCTTGCTTTTCGACAAAAAAGCAGCAACTGGTCTCTGACTGAGAGTTTTGAAGCAACTTGCTTTGTGAGAAGTCAACACAATCTATTTCAGGTTATTTTGTACTCTCAACAGCTAATAGCAAAGATGAGATATTGTGTCAGAAAGACCATGGTTCTTATGCAGTAGACTAATTCAGAAATTTTCAAACACATCATCAAGGAATTTTTTCATCTACAATGGATCTCTTGCCAATTATCTTGTTAATATTCTTATATTATGGTGGGACTGGTTTAATTACTAATCAAAAGAATACAAGTATTCCAATCATTATTAGCTTCTAGCAATTTTAAAAGACTCCCTAGAATAGTTTCTCTAGAAACAAAGCAAAGAAAGCTTGCACAATCCTTTGATCCTTCCCCTCCAGTCTGGGATGAATGACACTGAGATCAATTTGAATGCTGAGGTGATAATTAGAAATTAAAAATGGGTCAATATGGCTCACATACTTTGAATACAGGTAAAAAAGCCACTGATATATAATAGTTATCATGAATGTCCTGCTTTCATGCTTAAACCCGAACACTGAGAGTTTTGCAGAATCAAGGTTTCAAATAAGAGTTGAATAAAATTTGAACTAATCATTCAGTACTCTTAATAAGTGTTAAATACTGTGTGTTCCTATCCTTGCTTTGATTCTTTACAAGAAGTTGGAAATAAATTTTGAGAAACTGGATCTTGTTAGGATGCTTGCACTGCTTCCTTTGTCCTTTCCCATTTTACAGTTCTAGTTAACAAATGCAATCATATTAATCTGACAGTGTGCACTTGCAATGAACCACCTTTTGTGGACTGCAGAATGTAAGTTTAAGCAAGTTGGCAATAGATGCACAAGACCTTTAACATTCCGATTTATTTTTTTCTGTCAAACAGATATCAAATGTGTCAAAACATTTGTTACCATAACATTTGCTAATATATAATATCAAAAGTGGATGTAAACATCAAGTTTAAAATTTCAAAGTTCCTGTGATCAATTCACCTGAAAGCTATACAACTTGGGGACTGCTATCATTTCATTCTCCCAGAGATGTCTCAGATGCCTTAGTGTGATCTGAGCAGCCTACTTATTCTGACAAAGAAAAACACTGTTTGAGGAAGTGGGTCATATGTGTGTAGAGATGTTTGCTGGAAAGGCCTGGAATTCCATGGTTCTGATCAGTATACCACTGAAAGAAAAAAACAAAAACAAAACATAAACTCCTTATGTTATGTTTTCAATTCTGCAAGAGTTAAACAATACAGAAAATGTATTTCATTGCCATATAGAAGAAAGTGGATGGCTCAAGAAAACAGAGGAACTTGATGATTCCTTAATATATTAATATTCTTGCTGGAAAAAGTTTCTAAGCCTTCTGTTACTTAAGAGTAAGCAGTACTGCCTCAGTACTTACAAGCCAGTTGTATCAAGTCAGACAAAAGAGCCTTGAGATGCTATTAGGGAGGAAATACTCTTGACCTGCTCCATGGCCTGGGCAATAGGGGTAAGAGTCTTTCTTAGGAATGAATACTGGGCTCTAAGCAACAAAATTTCAGCTAAATGTTGTTTGAATTCTATTCAAAACATCCTGCATTGCACCAGGGCCATGAACCTTGTAAATGGTGTACTGGAAATAAAACACACATATGAATTATGCTAACTCAGAAGTATCTGCCATTCCACAGTTGCTGAACCAGAATGACTACAATTGCACACAGTATTCCAGATACTTAAGAAATAACCCAGATTTGCTAAATATCAATGAAGGAAGCAGAAAATGTGTTATACACAAAAGGGCCTACAAATCCTTGTGATCCCTTTTTGGGGAGTTCATGGCCCTGCAAAACCAGACTTGGGCAGAAGGCCAGGATGTTTGATAACTTTGGTTATTAGCCCTGGGAAAAACAGTTTGGAAGCAGAAGTTAGCATATAATTTGGAACTACATTTCCCCTGTTTATTTCTCCTTTATATTCTGCAACCTCTTGCCTATATGTTTCTCTCTTTGCCTGGACCTGCTATCCCATATAAGTTTTTCAGAGAACTTTTTTTGCTGACTCTGGATATACTATTTGAATACCTTACACCCTTTTTGCTTGTTTCACTTCGCGCTTGTGGCAGGCAAGTTCAATTCAAGATAGAGTCTACCACAACCAGTGACAATTTGGCTCCAGAAGCCAGCTCTTTCATCTTCCTCTTTTACTAGGTATCAAAAACACTCATAAGGAGGCTGGATTCTTATTCTTCTCCCTGGCTCATTTTAAAAGCCTCCAAGTTATTTTCGACAAGAGGAAAATCCTGCTAGCATCCAAAGGGCAAGGGGAAAAAAAAAGAGCAGGCAAATCCTTTGAGGAAGAAATTGAGAAGTTATTTATGAAGAATAACAAATGCACTAGCAATTGCCAAATTTTGAAGCATGTTCAGTTGAACAGAGTTGTTAAAAACTCTGCCAAATATCTGATAAGCTTATTGATAAAGTTACAAACCACTTTTCAAAATAAAAATTAGTCTATTATTTACCATTGCCTGGAAATCCACCTGTGCATTAACCAGAGCTTTTGCAATTTGTGCTGAGTTCTGAAAATGTACATTATCTAAAAAATGAAAAAAGAGATTGTCTGTTGAAACATGTTAATACCACAAAAGCATAAAGTTATAGTGCATTTAGCTGTGTCCACTAATTATCAAGAGACACAGTTGACTTTAGTAAGAATGAGCAAGCATCTTATGATAGGTCATATGGAAATCTACCAAAGATCTAAGTCCTGACCCAATCAAAGATAGATGCTTAATGTTTTTCAAACAAAGTGATTCTGGCTCTATGTTTGTTTTGCCATTTGCAAACCTCACCATCTGCTGTTCCATGGATGAGAAGATACTCTACGTTTTGGAAATTCTTTGCTCTTGCCATCACAGTTGAATTCTGTTGAGAGGAAAAAAGAACAGTTCAGCAACTTCAATTTAAACCACTCATTCACAGTGCTGAAAGGCTTTCATTACCTAGTAGAAAAACAATCAAACAGTTGAACTGACATGACAGCAATGACTTCGTATCAATCTGAGATTACAATAGAAGCCTTGTATATGGCTGTATATGTATATATATATCAGCCTCTACAGAGGGATCTGAACAAGCTGGATCAATGAGTCAAAGCAAATTGTCTGAGATTCGACACGGCAAAGTGTCAAGTCCTTCTCTTGGGATACAACCACCACATGCAGCACTAGGGGCCATGTGGAAGGGTGGTTGAAAAGATCTCTGGTGGAAAAGGACCTGTTGGTGTTGGTTGACAACAGCTGAACATGAGCCAGTGCACGCCCAGGTGGCCAAAAGGCCAGTGGCATCCTGGCCTGTACCAAAAGTAGTGCGGCCAGCAAGACCAGAGAAGTGATCATCGCCCTGTGCTGGCCACTGGTGAGGCCACACTTCAAATCCTGTGTTTAGTTCTGGGCCCCTCACTACGACAAAGACATCGAGGTGCTGGAGTGTGTCCTGAGAAGGGCAACAGAGATGGGGGAGGGCCTGGAGACTGAGTCCTGTGTGGAATGACTGAGGGTGTTTAGCATGGAGAAAAGGAGGCTCAGGAGGGAGCTTAACATTCTCTACAACTCCCTGAAAGTAGGTTGTAGCCAGCTGGGGGTCAGCCCCTTCTCCCAGGCAACAACCAACAACACCAGAGGAAATGGCCTGAAATTGTGCCAGAGGAGTTTAGACCGGATATGAGGAAAATTTTCTTCATGGGAAAGGGTTGTCAAGCTTCCCAGGGCAGTGGTTGAATCACCATCTGGGAAGGTATTTAAAAGACGTGTAGATGTGGCACCTGGGGACATGGTTTAGTGGCAGACTTGGCTGTGTTAGGTTAATGGCTGGACTTGATGATCTCAGAAGTCTTTTCCAAACTAAATGATTCTGTGCATCTGTGATCTGTGACTTTGGCTTCAGGACAGGAATACCTACAAATAAGTACTGTTTTTTTCTTACATCATTTGTATGTGTTATGAAAAACACTAGCAGGAGAAAGAATATTAATCTGCGCCATATTGATGATGTCTGTCCATAGAAGATCCCTGTGCAAGCTCGGCTTGCAGCAGGTAGCTCTCTGTGCTGTCAAAAATGTCTCTACACTATCAGAAACAGATTTGATATTTAGTGTCTTTTCTAAGGGCCAAGTCATACAAAGAACAGCACTAGTCACGTCATTCCCAGAATGCTCTAATTCCCGGCTACACAGACAGCTCTACCAGAGCTGTTTGGTATTGAGCATTTCTGTTCTTTGAGTTGGGATGGAAATACGTACTGAGAACACAATTCAAATCTTTAACAGGAGTCTTTCCACTAAGTTCTTTGGATGTTAATTCAGGCCTCTCTGTATCCAGAGCTGGTGTATGTGCTGCTAGAGGAAACTACAGACTTCCTATCAATGTGAAGAAAAGAATGGCAACCTGTTCCAGGTAGGGGAAGCTGCTCTGATAATTTAGTATGCTTATGATCTTACCATCAGAGAGCTAAATTTGCGTGAAGCAGTTTGCATATTACAGCTAACAGTACCAACCAAAACCTTATCAACATCAACATTTTAATCCCTCTCACTTGAGTTCTTTTCTAGGCTAATGGTTTGCACTGGCAGAACAGTCTGACTTATCCAAGTAAGAAAAGAAGGACTTCCATTTAGCATTTTTTGGATTTATACATACAAACCCACAATTAATTATGTAGACAAGAATTTCACGGCAGTAGCTTAGCTACAGCAGATCTGTACCGTGAGAGCTGGTGGGCCACTTTCTTTCTTCACTGTTCCACTTATCCATGGAAGTGTGATTCAAATTTAAGGCAGGTCAGCACAGAAACAGAATTCTCACCTTGTAGTGCTCAAGATTATCAGACTTTATAGGAAGACCCATAAATCGTTCTGTGTAGATCGATGCTGAAATTAAAGAAAAAAAAAGGTGTAGATAAAGAAAGTGCAGATATTTTGTGGCTTCAGTGACACATAGGAAATAAATGGTGTGTAACTCTGTCTGTTCTGCTTGGTTTCCCCATAATACACCAAATTTAAGCATATTTTAAAAATCAGCTATGAAGGATAATTATTTACTGTTTTCCATCTTCAAAGAAATAGTGGTTTTATACTCATCTATAGGTTTTGTGGATAAAGGTAATTAATTGATACTGCTTTACGCTGTTGAGTTGAACTCCAGAAGTCATTTGAATGAGGCAATGACCCAATAAAGGCACATGGTGGAAAGATGACACAGACTAATTCTAACACCTTAAAAACAGGAGCCGAGGATTTGTATGTGTATAAACAGTAAATATGGATATGCATGTTGTCCTCTTCCTATTGAATGTATATATGCAGCAACCAGGGAGAACAGGAAAGGATACAGGCATGAACTGAAAAGGTGGCCCATTGCTGTTCAGGTCTCTGTTCAATTCCTTTTTCTAACTATAACAAAGACTGGTAACAGATTTGACAAAATAAATGTGAATAACTGAACAGTATCCATCACCAAGAAATCAGTAGAAACATCTCTCTTTGAGCTGCCTCGGTATTTGTACTTTAACTGGGAGCTGTTATGAAAATTGATGGAAAACTGACACAGCAGCTGTTACTACCAGAAAAATACTTTCTTTATGACCTTGCCTTGAAAGAGTAACTGACACATATTCAGCAGTCAAGCTGCAGGATTACAAGAATTTTATTTATTTAACGGAGTCAGGGCTTTCTGACAAAGAAGAGCTGTCATCTTTCCCTCTCAAAAGTCAGGTGATGGTCATTGTAATCATTAAGGAATTAGGATTGTCTACCTTGCCCAGTTTGATACACTGTATTAGAAAAATTTTGTTAAAAAATAGAAATGAGAATCCTCCAAGGAAAAGAAAATGAATCAATATACTCTTGTTCCCATGGTTCATTATGTATCATAAACCTGTGCTACCACTGAGAGCTAAAGATATGTACTGTGTCTCCCAGATCAGCCAAGCAAGGCGTCTGAAGATAATTTATAATAAACTAAGTACCAAAAAAATTTAAGTAGCCTATCTTTTATCAAAATCCTTTATCATTCCATGAAAACAGAAAATGTGCAATATCTGTTGTCAACACAGTGTCAAACAACCATATTGGCCTTAAGTTTTCAATAAAATAGACTTTTTCAGAATGGCTGGCATTTCTACAGTATTCTGAGCCAATTTTTCCACTCACTTCTACCAGTATAGCTACAACAAGTCCACAGAGGTCAGCTGAATTGCATTATAATGACTAAGTGGAAGATTCAGCTTGTCAATTATTGAAGAAGGAAAACCAGATGAATTTAAATAAATTTTAATAAAACAGTCACAGATATAATTCTTTTAACTATACCTTGTCCCTGAATGGAATTTTCCTTTCCATCTTATAACTGTTCAGCTGTTATGAACTCTGACTCAAAATGGAGGGGGGTGGGACAGCTTCTGACAAAAGATTATGGTCCAGAATCTCATCTGTGCATCTGAAAGAGGGTTGGACAGAATTTAGAAGCTCTAGGGGCCAGTACATCCTCTGACATATTGATACTACTCAGAGACTCAAGGATGTAACATCCTGTAGTTTTGCCCCTAATACAGTTCACCCTAATGTTAGCATGATCTGTTTGCCAAAACTTATGACTCATGACTTCCTTCTGTTTCCTTCCTTCCTTAGTGGAGGTACATTTGCCTGTTTGGATCTTAGAGTGTTTTCAGCAAGATTCTTTAATTGCCTCCTGAAAATTCAGCTGACATAAAGGTTGCAATGGTGCAGGTCTAATCTACTTCAACTTAAAAACTTCATTTGAATTGTAATACTGGGAAAAATTTTTATTACCTGTCTTTTATTAAGGCACTTTTGCAAAATCAGTGCTTTATGCCTGCATTCTGGAAATAATTTTGTGATCATGAGTAAAAATGTCTTAAAATATCTTGATGCCAGTGAAAACATGAAGACTATGCTTCCTGTGTCATACAAATATTTTCCCCTTTGTTTGCAAAACACCATAAATACAAGGAATGTCTGTGCTAGCAGTCAGGGAAGGAATCTTTCCCATTTAACCAAAAGACTTTCTCATAACCAAGACTTCTTAGAAAACGACCATATGCTAAGTAAATGTGTTCAAAGTGCTACATTTTACTCATTGAAAACATTCATGCCATGATTTTTTTTACACTAAGGTTCCTTTACACCATGCCAAAAGCTTAACAGGTCGGCAAGTATGACTATGTGCCTGCGTTATACACACAGTTTAATTCCAGAGTTCTTTCCTCTCAATAGCTTGGAGCCTAATTCCATAAACATAAATAAAACATGTATTGCAACACAACAATACAGGGAGGGGTGGCTGAGAAATATTTAAAGGAAAACTTATTTAATTAAAAAAATACTGTATCAAACACAATAGCCCTTCTCTTTTCCACTGCTTTTGGGAAACAGCTTTGCAGTCATCAGAAATGCTGACTCCTGACAGAGGTCATCTGTGGTGTCAGAAGTTGAAACGTACTGCGATTCTGTTACTGGCAGATAAATCAGTTCAGCTGTTTCTGAATTCAGTGATAATGTTTTAACAGGATTTTTAGGCAGATCACTCCTTAATAGCAGTTTATTGAGAGGGCTTTATACACTTACTGTTACGGAAGTGCATATGGAAGTATCCAGGCATACCTTCTTTGTGACAAAGTCAGTTCCAAACTGCCAGTTGCAGTCAGTTATTTAAAGCAAGAAAAACATTAAACTTAAGGTCTTAAAAGTTTTAAATCAAGGTAATTTGAATGACTTTGTGTTTCAAATTGCCAATCTCCTGCAATGATTTAATTTAAGAAGTCATTAAATGCTACGTCTTGCTTTCCAAGTCAGTATTTATGACAAGTTTCCATACCGTAATATTCCCAGCTGGAAACAGGAGCCACAGCCATTCCACATTTAAATACTCCACTGCCAGATCCAAGTGCCAAAGAAGTTACATACCCACCATAGGACTAGGAAGAAATCACAGACAGTTTAAAATTCCTGGTGAAGTATCATTCTGTTTTCTGAATCAAACTCATATAAATTAATGCCGAATTATTTGCTTTGAATTCATGAAGGACAAAGTAACAAAAGGTTGAGGTTTTCTGAAATTAATTTATTGATTTCAAATGGATCTGATGTAATTTCTTGTGAGAGAGATCAGAAAAGTTTATAGAATAATTTCTTTTTTCTACTTCTTCAATGTTTATCACAGGATACTGCTTTTATTACCACTTACAATCACAGAGAAATTTAAGTTGGTAGTGTCCTTCATGGTAATCTAATGCAATCTATAGCTCAAAACAAGGCTAACTTCAGATGTAAATGATACCCATCACAGTCACATCCATAGTACACATCCTCTCTACTCAATCTGCTTCAACAATGATCACTATTGGCATCATTTTTTTCCTAAAACCAAAAGGAAACTTTCCTTCTGGCAACTTGTATTCATTGACTCTCATCCTTTCAAGGTGCACCTCCAAGAAGAGTTATAGGTTTTTTCTTCCTTTAACAAACTACTGAGTTTTTGCTAAAGATTGGCATATTGAACCAACTCAATCATCAGTACTAATACACTCATTTACTTCAGGAAGGAGCAATTCCTCCCAATTGCCTACCACTGTTCCTTGTATTTTCTGGCCTGATTCCTCAAACTGGGACCCAGAAAGGAAGAATAAGTTCATGGCCAGAAGTAGGGTAAAGTAATAAGTAACCCTGGACATAAGAATAGATCTGTGAAACTGAGTGAGGCCAGTTGCTGAGACAGGAAAATAATATAAATAAAAAGCCTTTGGTTTGTCTCTCCACAGGATGTGGAACTGAGGTTGGAAAAACTCATATAAAGTCTTTGCAAAATAATGGGCTTCTGTTTACCTTGGAATGGAGGAAGGGACAAAAATATGGTGTGTCATGAAAAATTCTGAAGATTACTTCAGTAGCATATGAAAGACTAAGGGAAATAAGCAGAACTATTAAATATTTTTTTTTGTACATAAGTTAAGTTAGTCCATCCTTCCTCTTGATATTCCAGCTTGAAATGATAGTGAGGGATATACTGATAGAAAGAGTAATTTAATATAATTTTTCCAACTCATTTGATTTGCTCATTTGATCTTTCAAAAAATCAGTCCACAAGGCTAAAAAGCGATTAGGATTGGGCAGATAAACCTATGCACTGTAACAGGCCGAGAGATAGAGTTCGCAACACAAATTGCTTTAGTGGTTATTTAAGAGCTTTTGCTATCTTGAAGAGCTTGGTGAGTCTGAAAGCACGAGTTCATGCACACCCACCAAGCTGCAGCCTATAAATGAGGAAAGACCTTTCAACTCCTTTCAAAGTTTACCAACCAGGAAATGGTATAATAAATTGGAAAAAAATTGGAAAAAAGGACTGATGGATTTGGCAGTAGTGCTTTTATTTTAATATTATGTCCACTACTGGGACACAATGTGTGCAAGCTCTTAGTTGGTTCTGGAAACGTTGTGGTGAAATAAAATATGATGTGATTTAAAAACGAAAATATTTTCTTGTGGCCTTAAATTACCTAATGTCACTTTAGAATTATTCACTTCTAAGTGTCTGTGTCACTTAATTTCACCATATGGTACCAAATTTATTCTGGTGTTACAGTAGTAACTGTACCAAAGTAACTTAAATATTAGTTGGTAGAAGCTTCATAGAAAGATTTTAGCAACTCTGCTCTGCTCATGTACTGTCTAAGATCAGGCAATACATCTGGCTATTAAGGTTCTGGGAGCATTACAAAGCAAAATACATGAAAAAAGCAAAGATGAAAAACAGACTGGCTAATAATTTGGAATGACTCCCATACTGTCCAATTTTTCCACTCGGTAAAGCTGTCAATGTTGTATACCCCTCAGACCCAGATTCATCCCTAATGACCATTGCAAAGCCACTCAAGCACACAGTGATTCAGGATGATGCAGGGGTCACATTTTCTGATGAGAGATAGTCATAGGACTTTTCTCACTATTTTAATCTCAGATCAGAAAGGACAATACTTGAATTTTGACACCAGGCCAGTAAGTCCCTAAGTTAAAAGTAAGCCAATTAAAATGTCTCAATCTGGCTTAACTTCAAGTCCAAACAATGTATTAGATATGAGCTTTTCAAAATTCCCTATTGAGCTGCCAAAGATTCCTTTTTAGGGACAATTGCATGTTTTAGTTGCAATTGCATGTATGTAAGTACCAGCAGGAACCATCCCCTTTGGCAATACCATCACACATGGGCAGAAGAAATTTTATACATATTTAAGACAGAACTAGGAAGAATGAAAAAAATTCTACTTCAGGAGTATTTAAAGATAGATATAAGAGCTCCAATCACTTACCCAGCCCCATATTGCTATTCGTTTCTCATCAATAAAGCCCATTTCTATAAATTTTCTGTGGAAAATAAAATCACAGAAATAAATGCATTATTACAAAAATTTGCTAGTACAATAAAATTAGCAAAAAATAGTTTTTCTTTCACTTTTTTCCCACATACCCCAGCAATCTGAGCAAACTGACAATGAACATAGCATGCCTGATTTCTACAAAGCATCTATTATTCAATAAATAGGTGTTGAAAGGAAAAGGAAGAATTTTTCCTGAAAGAATAAAATATACTGAAATTAACACTTTCATCATAATTATTTTTGTTCCAGTGGATGAGGATCATTTTCATTGCTTTAGTGCCAAAGGTGCTGCGTTACCATTAACATCCAGACTTTATTGTGCAAGATACCCAACATAGTGATGTGACAGTGAGTTAATACTTTGATTTCTCAAGAGGAACCATATCAACTTCTGAGGAGATCAGGGATTCCCAGAAGAACTCACGGGTTTTTTGATGTGCCTGGAAAGTAAAAAGTTCTTACGGCTACTTTAATAAAAAATAAAAATGAAGGAATCATCTACTAATGCTCCAAGTAGGAAATAAGCTTGAAATGTATGAAATGTGCAACCCTTCTTATGCTCTCAGGAGTCAAGCAGGTCAAAGGGAATCACAAATATTAGGTCTGCTACAAATATCCTGCGTCAGAGTGTGGAGACTGTATTTCTAAAGATGTATTAGCAACAGCAAAGAAAAGAGGATGAAGCAAAAGACCACAAAGGTTTGAGAGTGACAGATAAACAGAATAGGTTCAGATACACATCAGGACACATCCGTAGCCTTATCTACTAGGACAAGCACAAGTGACTTAACACCCAAAATGACGGATACTATCTGGGTGGGACAGAGTTAGAAATGCCAAAAAATTATTCAGCTTTGTTATATTACTGTCTTAGTCCCCAGGGCTCCACCTACAGTATAAGCCCCTCCAAGAACTTCCCACTAGAGCACAGAACCTCTCTAAAAATCATGAGTCTTAAACCATGTGTTAGATCAGGAAGATGGAATGCACTACATTTAACTGAATAAAAATTTAGTCTAGGTGCTGACAGAAAATTGGGAAGTGTGAAGTCTGAGGTCATTTTTTCATGGTCTGTCTCAGCAGATTTTGCAACTGCAGAATCAGTTTAGGTTCCCTCTGATATTTTATGTCTGGGTGACAATTCAAAATAATAAAGAATCATTCTTGTGATATTTTGAAGTATGTCACTTCTCCTAAAAGTTTCAGGATAGAAAATAAAATAATGGAATAATAGAAAAACTTGACATGATATTCAGCTATTCTGTTTCATTTATCACTGAAAAGGATAACGGTGCGTTTATAACATTGAGGAGGAAATGAATTACCACAAAGCAGAAAGAGGAAGGAACAGATATCCTCCTTACACAGACTTGTCAGTACAGGCAGTGCTCTCAAACAAACAGAGAAAGCTGTGAAAACCTGGGTTGCTACATCCAATTTCTAGCTAAAGACACTTAGTCGAGTCTGGAGGAAATAGGGTATTTATTGTCGCACCTGGAAATCTCTCCATACTCTGATGGGCCAAATTCCACACCAAAGGCTAGGCTAAATTCCTACCTCCCATCTCTGTGGGGCTCAAACTTACACTTCTTCAAATGCTTACTTTAGCAGTGCTACTGCATCTGTAAGATTGTAACAGACAACCTTTCTTCACAATCCTCAGCTTTCACTCTGTCCCAAAACCTCTGCAGAGGGAATTGGTTTCCCTTGGAACATTTTAAGTGTTTTCATGCAAAGGAGCAGCTGTTGGGGAACATTTATCAGGGGACCACAGGTACTTTCTGCTCTTAACTATCCTACAACAGCACGGAATGCAAGTTTGTGACTAATTGACCTCTAGAATGTTTGTGTCAGGTTCAGTTTTGCTACAAACTTCTCATTTGACCTTTAGCTAATCAGTGAAGCACGTCACTGTGGATGTCTGGCTAATCTCTATGGTCATTGAGGTAGGTTTGCCCTACAGGAAATAATTTCAGAAAAATGGATAATTAGCTTACCTCTCAGCACTGACAATTGTATTTCCTTAGGCTTAGGATTGAAGCCTCTGATGATTCTCTTGTACAATGCAAGTGGTGAGGTCTAAATGTGGACTTAGTGGTATATGGACTTAATATACCAGACAAAACCTCACTGACATCAAGCAAACACTAATATTTTATTTTTACAAGTGTTTTTGTCTTATATCCTGGAGACCTCAGCTCTTCAGAAGAAAAGGTGAGAATTTAATACTTCTTTCGCATTACCTCTTCTAGGCATGGAAATACAACAGCCATACAGGGAGATAGTCTACTTACTTGACTGCTGAGATTTGGTCCTCAACTTCATAGACTCCAAGTCTTCGATATACTGCATGCAAAATCTTGTCACCTTGATAAGCTGTCCCTCTGCCATCCACCAGAGCAACGATTATTCCCTCTTTGCTTGCAAGATAGGTTATCCAGCTAATGCTAAATGTTTCCTTGACATTCTGACTGCAAGGCCCTCCATACCTGAGGATGAAAATTCACACATTTTCCACTCATACTTACAAATTTATAAATGGTTGTTGGACACTGGACTATAACTATCGGTACTTCTAACAATTTCTCCACATATATTTTGCTACATGACCGTGGTTCAGAGAGCTCAGCAGACAAACAGTTCAACTACTATTTTCATGTATTTATGAGATTTAGATATGCTATCTAAAATCCATTTTAATCATTTAGGTCTTATTCCTAAAGCAAATAATTAGTTTCAGCTCAGACTAAGGGGTGCAGTATCAGCCGCTTGTCCTAAGGGGAATCCTTGGAAGAGCCATCCCTCTAAGATTCAATTCTTTGCTCTCTCCAAATTCCTTAGGTGTAACAGCACTTTTTGGTGCTTTTCTGAATTTGACTTCCACATGCAGTCAGTAATGCCAAAGAATAAAAGGGAAAGAAATACAGCTCCTTACACTTTTTGGCTATCCCCAGACCTCATTTGTTTCAGTAGGGAATATCATGTGCTCTTGGAGCTGCAGGCAGAACACACCCCACATAGCTGAGCAATACAGAGACACTCCTCATGAGAAGATCCTAACGCTAATTACACATTTGAGCTCAAGGACAGGACTCTTCTACTCTAACCTTCAAATATACTTAGCATTCTTGGACCTTTGGATCATCACTGGTTAATAAAAAATTATGTAAATTTATTCCACCCACTCAGCTCTCCTTTCTGAATCTTTGTTTTTTTTTTTCACCACTGCAATTTTTATTGCCTGCAATAAATTATGTCAAATGCTCTTAAAAAAGCAAGTCCACATGGCTTAGATTTTTTTTCTTCTTAAAAAATGAAACAGGCTCTTGTAATTTTCATATTAGCAGAGCTGAAATCGATACTTTCAGACTATCTCATGATAAACAGAAGCAGTAACAGAGCTAAGATCTCTGTTCTTATGATAAATCTTACATGATTTTAGCCTTTCTCTTTCTCTGAGAGAGTAATCCCTATCATGCTAAGATTAACATTAAAATCCTTATCAATCTCCACTTGGTTGAACTTCTATTCCAGAAATACAATGAAAAAACAACAACAAACAAAACAGAATTAAGTAGTTTTGCTTCATAAAATGTTGCAAATGTCCCAGGTTTTGTTAAATTAGAAAAAGTATGTTCTAACAAAACAACAGCGTTCATAGAAAAGAAGTGTTACATACACCTGAATAAGCAGAGGGTACTTCTTGGATCTATCAAACTGTGGAGGTAGAAGCATTTTGTACCACAAAGCTAGAAAAGACAAATTAAAATTAGATTCTTAATGGTTGAAATGATTCCTCTAAGCATAATTTGGAGTCTGGTGTAGCAGTATATGAACATGAATCAGCACATAGTACACAGCACATGAACTGTGAATCACAGAACTGATGCAATTAACTGTTTATATTGAGCTGTTGAAGAACAACTTTGAAGAAATAAAGTAGCCGCTTTAATTTAGCCATACATTAAATTATTAGTTCACAAAAGTCTAGGTTCTCAGTTTTCCCAGGTGCCTAGAAAAGCATAACTGTTGTAGGATTATCAGATGTTAGTTTTGGAAACTTGACACTGATTTATTACCATGGTAAAGTCACTACTGAAAAGAACAGTGCGTGCAAGTCAATATAATGCATAACACATGAACAGCAGTTTACATTTCACATTTTATTACCACCATATTTCATTGTTTTTACACAATATTTAAACTCTTTACCAATAGTATTAAAGATTTTTAAAAAACTTGCATTGGGAAACAAATGTATTTTAACTATTTTACTGAGAGATACCCTGAGGCATAGACAAATTAGCTGTTATTGAACAGGTCAGAACCAGGCCTCTACTTCCCAATCTGACAGGCTAACAACTTTGTTCCACAGAAAGACAGTATTTACTATAAAAAAATTAGGGCAAAATATTAAAATGGTAGGAATAAAAAGTACAATAAAGATGTGTATTTCTTACTTATACCATCCACTTCAAGCTTATTAATTTCTTCTTTTGGCAGTCTGATCTCTTGCAAAGCAGACTGCAATTCCCAGTTGTCTTCCAATACTCTGAGCTCTAAGTAAAAGAAATGCCTGAATTATTAACTGATTTATTGTTAATTTCTCTTCAGTAATTAAGATTCCTTTACTTTGTGTTATTAGAACAGAAAGGAAATCTGTGAATTTTACAAGCAGAGTAATGAAATCCACTCAGACACTTCTAATTGGGCTCGATCACATAGCTAAATGAAAGAAAAGCACTGGTATTGCAGTGCACAAATACTCGTTAGATTTTTATAGGATGTACATTTTGCAATGCAAATCATTTCACATGTTGCCTCTGAGTGTTAGAGCCCCGCATGTTATGAAGAAACAGCTTTCTCCTGCAGAGCCCTCATCCCAGTTTTGTAAAATGGTGGGAGCTAGAAATGCAAAATTTGTCACATCGCACAAAACAGAGTCCTGTATCTCCTGTATCTCCTTTCGTACTTAACAGACTAACATAAGTTTAACCTCTGAGACCCTTGGGCAGTGTGGTTAAGCACAAAGTCATCAGGGAATATCTTGTTTCTGGGTAATGCAGGAATTCAGTTTCTCAAGGGGTTATGGCAAAGCTTCACTTAACCACTGTACAATACATTCCTACACAAAGACACCAGACTTACCATCTAACTGTCCTTAGTACTGCTCACTGAGTAAACCTTTTGGGTTTTTTTCCCTTTTTTCAATCTAAACAGTACTAACATTTATTGTTTTACTTGCATTAGACCAAATTTACAGTTACATAATTTAAAGATTACTATTTAAAATTTAGTTAATTTACAGCACAGGCTGTAGAATTATATATTATGAATCCATTGGGTCTTGTTTATGTGTTTTTCCATGAGTAGTGATGGATGAAGAATATTGTACTTAATGAAAATCTGTGACTTTTAGCTTTACTTTCAGAATGAAAAAACCTTTTAAAACTGCATGAGATTTTTCTTTTTTCCTTTACATTTCCCTCTTCCTTGTTTCTGGAAATGTTCAAAAAAAGTACAAGAAATATTCTTCTCGCAACATATATTGAGCTAGGTAGTCCTTAGGACATGCCAGAAATATAATACTGGAACTTGTTCTTTCAAGGTACTCTTGGCAAGTTTTGCAGATTCAAGTGGGTTTTTTTTATGGCTGAAAGATCATTCTGCCTTTGGATGCTCATGCAAACTCAGCTGAACCCTTTTTCATCCTTCTTCTCAAAACTCCTGAAACTTCCCCATTACCACAACTGAATTGTAGGCATCCTGGAAGGAAATTCCAAACTGCTCTATGTCAGTTTAACTGTCTCCTACTAAAATTCATGGGTGATATAGTTTCAAAATGCTGCCAACTGCAATGAAAATGGATTTACTAAAAATAGTTTTGCACCACAGAAGAGATTATGAAAGCAAGGAATTTAAGGAAAATTAATTCAAAAAAGGTAATGAAGAAGTCAAAGAAAAGCCTGAATTTGTTTTTATTCCTGAGAATAACAGCACAGCAGAGGGAGGAATGATGAAACTAGTGGTGAAAATACATTACATGAAACTGTTCTCTCCTGTAGAGAGGTTAAGAAACATGTAACTGCAGTTGGACACTTAGCTGCATTCCATGTAATTCATAGTTTGGTAAGATATTAGGGCCCCTTTACATAAAAGGTAACAGTGAACCAGGAAGAACAGAGACCTATAACAATGGATTAAATATTAAAAAAAAAAATCCATGCATGATCTGTATTTAAACCTTTAAATCTATTTAAACCTTCTTCAAGAGAAATACCAGAACACAGTGTTTCTACACCATAATTGCAATAGACACATTAACCTATCTTTTCCATTTGCAAAAAATTTTAAGTGGTTATAAAATAAGATGTACCAACTACTTCTGGAGTCTAAATAATATTATGTTGCAATTCACTGACTTCCACATGAATCACCATGGATTAAGTTAATTTAACAATATTGCGGCATTTGTCTTCCTTATGTTTTTGTGTATCTTTTGGTCAGACAAAACTCAGTTAACAGTGGGTTATCAATGCAGGCTGAGCTGTAAGGACCATTAAAAATATCAGTCTATTTCCACTGATTACTGGGGAATGAAGGGAATGCTAAATAACTGAAGTTTATACAGGACCATGCTAGTTTTCATAACATTTCAGGAACTGAGAGCTTAAAGTTGGAGAAGAACTTCTAAGGAAAAAACAAGGGACAGAGAGAGAAGATGCACTGCAGAACAATTAATATTTTCATAGTTAGAAAGTTCCTGCTTGGCTTGGTTGCAAACAGTCTTCACTAACAAGCTACTTAAAGAATAAGGGCTCTGAATGTTTCTTGCTGAAGATCACACTTTGTATCAATAATTACACCTTGTCTGAAGCAGTTATTTGAACTGATCATCTGAAAGAGCTTCTGCTCTTCTCTGATATCTTTACTGTTGGCTGAAGAGCAAGTCATTGATCCAAATTCTAATTAGTACAGCCCAACAGGTCAAACTGTAAACTCTAAATAGTACACTGTTGTCTTTTGTATAAGGTAGTGTTGCCTCATGAAAAAGAAAATCTCATGTTCATCCAAATGTGAAAATGAATAGCCTGGAAATCACAATAATTTTTTCTACAAAGTTTGACTCAAAATTTGGTAGACAAAGAGTTGGCCATGTTTATTTTATCTATAGTGGGTAAACAGGAAAAAAAGTGCTGGACTAAGGAACTGAGATAAAGGCATTGTGAGCTCATTCACTAGTTATTTTAATAGCAAACAAGATGAAAGGCTTCTTGATCACAATCCTAAATATTGTATTAGAAGGCCTTTATCTGGATTAGACGTAAAGGAGTATAGCAATTGCTCAGAAATAGGCAGGATACTTGCAGTACCTCTATCACCACGGTTCTCAAAAAGAGTAGAAATGGGAATCCCAGGACCTGTTTAAGAATGATAAAAAGTCAGTTTACAGTTTGAAGCTGGAATTTGGCGATGCAGTGTGTATTACATTAACATTTTGGTAACTGACAGGAGTTAAATAGCTCAAAGTCAACACACAAATCTGAATTTTCTCTGCTGTATAACTCACTAGTCCCTGCTGCAATACATAAGCTACTGTGTGCAAAGAGTTGTATATATACAGGTGTTGCTTAACAAACAGAACAGAAGCAACTTTAAATCTACTAATGCTTCCTCCCTAGAGATGAAGTGACATCTAGTTAATACCTGAGATGTGATTACATAAGGTGAATGCAGAATTATCAATGTGAAACGTTCTTCTGAGAACATGTCACATTGTATTTGTGAAGGTGAGTGCCTTTCATATGGTGACGACCTTACTGACTATTTTGTGCAAGAATGATTGAAAGGTGTTGTTATTTGCTACATTTGGTTCTCTGCTCAACGGAAGTCCTAAGGAACTTTTCAGCTGATCAGTCAGTGCAGAATCAGAACAGTAAACTTTACAAGAAGTACACAAAAGGAAAACCTTGGCTACTTTCCCCCTTTTTTTTGATTGTGATGTCACTGTTTTTTGAATACAGCAGTGGATGAAACCTCAGATCACTGAAATCACCTAACTTATTACAAAAGAGTTAAGACTCCATTTAATATATGTGGTCTTGCAAGTGGTTTCAATGATCACACATCATGAACTGAATTTTTCCAAGATCAGTTATTAAAAATGTTCTCAGGTGCTACATAGCCGACATTTATGGCTGACACAGATCTTAATAATTTCAATTGGGAAACACAGTAAAGCAGTTTCTCAGAGCTAACTTTGATCATGTAAATTGGAAATCAGTGTATGTTTCTAAATCCTGCTCTGGCTGCAGCAAGAAAAAACATGGCTCTCATGAGCTGGATTAAAATCTTTTTAGTGACATGAAGAACATTAAAAAATGTCAATTTTTTTTTAAATTTTCAAAATCCCAAGATTTTTGTTGAAAACACAAAAAAATCCTGAAAATATCTGTATTTACTGAAACATCTTCACAAAATTTTTGAACATGGAAAGTCTTTCTGGAAATCTTTCCTGGTTATTGTGACATTTCTATGATTCATGCAACAATCATTTGGGATAATCAGTATTAACTACAGTGCTGATAAATTTGATTATATGTTTGCTCCCATGCTTTACGTACCATAACAGATCAAGGCATAATACTTAGAACGTTCACTGAATCTTGCTGTATAATACTGACATCTCTCTTTTCTTAAATTGCAAGTAATGCATTGTTTTCTCATAGGTTTACTTCCAATACTGATTCTAGAAGAAAAATAAAATAAAGCAATGGTTATTTTGCTGCAATTAACTTTACATGTGTCTGTCTCACATTCTTGAACACAGGAACTGTACTTTCAGAACAGTTAATTTAAAAATAAATGCTTGACCTTTTAATCAATTTTCCCCCAAGGGTATATTTAAATGTTAGATGTTGTTTCTCCTCAATTGTCAGATATAATCTGAGGTTAAGATTTAGTTAAAATAGCTTGTGAAATTGCACATTAAGCATCTTGAAACTAAATTGTTTTATTGACAAATTCACAGACATCTTCTATTAACCTACTATCACTAAAATAATGTTGGTAACACTTACTTGTAAATATTCCTTCTTCCTGGGTAGCCTTCAAATTCATTGCTTGAATAGAAACTGTAAATTCATTTATATGTTAATAAATAATCCATAAAGTGATGACCTATGAACCAGCATCAAGATGAAAAGCCGTCTTGGAAGTTAATTTAGACTTTTTGAGATTTCTGCATGCGATGGAAGAGTAGTTAAGCTTATGTACCTTTCATCTTAACAAATCTTTGCTCGAACTATGATTAGATGACACATAAGCCATATAAATAGGAGTTCTATCTTAATTCTCATGAGCTAATCTCTCCAATTATGTAAGCTGTTTCTATCTATACAGTAAGTTGAATGAGAGATCGTAAAAAGACAAGTTACTGCAAACTGTGTGAGGGTTACCCACATGATTAAATTAAGTGTTTTTAAACAGGTCTCTCTAAAACAGGTGGTTAGAATAAATAGAAAACTGAGGGCAATTTGCAAAGAATCTTTCATAAGTAAACCGTGTTTACACACCTATGCAGTGCCTTAGCACACAAATTTGTTGTGGATTCATTCAGATAAAAACCAAATTACACCTAACTATAATCTGATGAGTTAACAAACGGTGTTCAAATGATTGTGTTGCTTTTACTGACAAGACTCACAACCTTTTTACTTCATGCCACTTACATTGCATCATTTGTTACTCTGAAAATGTATATTGCCTCCCATTCGCCACTTGTAACTTGGATTGCATTCTCCTGTGTAGTGAGACATTTAAGTTACTGAATATTGTAGAATTATTTCAGGACAGTAGATCAATGTAGATCACTTTGCTTGACTTACCACAGAGCCATTGATGTAATGAATATGCTTATAACCATTTTTGTCACTAAAAATTTTGTAGTATGAACTGCTGTCTGATGTAAAATATGGTGCAGAAACAAAGAACTGAAACAATGGAAGAAAAAACAGTAGATGAGACATAAGACTGTCCAAGCTGTTTAGCAGATTATACTACACCTACTAAAAGTAACAAGATTATTTAGTCAGTTCAAATGGGACAAACTACTTTGCACAAGTTTGTACCTGTGATATTCAATCTCCCCATGATCACGTTACAATTTCTGTCATGTGGGATTTGTTGAACTGATAATATAGATAGCTCAAGCACCCCACAAATGTGAGCTCTCTACTTGTAAGTGGAATAATTTGTATATTCTAAATTACCTTCCTTTAGTTATTTAAAAACAGACAGAGATGATTTTTAACAAATAAGTTTCTGAATAAAGCTAATGTTCATGAATGGCGCCAGACTGAATATTCTGTGGACCACAAAGTTTGGCTGTTTCACTGAACAAACACGGCATCAAAGAAATGGATATCTGAAGTTTCCCATACTATTCCACTAATTTTAAAGAACAGATTATTCCAGATTCAACTTTTACTTCCTTTCAAGCCATCACTTCTTTACTAAAATTGTCAGTTAAGGTTGAGCTACTGCAACTGTAAGTTTTACTTTCTGAACATGAAGACAGAGGAACGACATGCAAGTACTTCAAACAGCACGTTCAAACATTCCTGACTGAATATAACTTTTGAATAATTTTAACTCAAGCTCAACTAGGACATGTGACCACATGTTAAATTCTCCTTGAGACTGTATCTGTGATTCCTAGTACTTGAAATCCCATAAAGGCAAAAGCCAGGATTTATTCACATGTGCACGTTCTTTAGCTGCAATAAAAGTCTATCATCAGAACCTCAAATGAAGTGTCAAAAAAGAGAAAAGGACCAAGTAAAATAACTAATCCTTGTAAATACGTGATTTTCACATTAAAACATCTCTTAAGGGACAGTGTACTGAAAATTGAAGCTAAGTGTTAAGTCCACTGCAGGATATTCAGGCAGTGTGAGGTTCCACATACTTGATTCTGTTAACTTCCCCTGCCTGAAAGTAAACATAAGCAACACAACATATTCACTGTTGGACTATATGTATGCAAATACTGATCTCATGCCCTTACAATTTCCTTGTAAGTTTGTTTTTACTGCAAGTTTCCAAAGGTATATGGTTGTCTAGGTTACTGGGTAGAGAAAACTTCTTTTGCTAAGAGGTAACTACAGAGAAGTATCACCTGCCATTCTAAGTGGGGCATTTTACCTCGAAGGTTCCCTGCTAGCTGAAGATGTGCAGCACCTGGCACTAAAACTGTTCTGCATGGACAGGTTTTATTCTTAAGATACTATGATAGCCCATCTTATACCTTGCCCTAGTGTCATCAGAGGAATTTTACATCTATTCTTAGAGTCCAGGATGCTTTTAAGGATTACATTGCACTATAAATCTACCTCTTTCATTACTTTCCTCCCTTCATTAATTTCCGTCTCGACCTACTTTCCTGTCTAGTCAGTTGGTTGGGACAGAAGTAGGTTTTTAAATTTAGAAAGCAGGTAGCCAGATACTGTGTCTAGCACAGCATTAAAAGTCTCAGTCCTACAGAGTGCAACAGGTCTAAGCAGTAATGCTGTGTGACTCAGAAGGGTGCTTCATGTTTCAAAACACTGATGGGAAGGTGCAGGAAGCTGTAGCTTTTAACTGAATTAAAATAGAGCACAACAAGAAAACCTACTCCGCCTGCCCATCCTGTTTGACTCTCTTCTATGTGCTGTTGATTCTGAAAAACAAAAGCAAATGTACACTCTTTAAGAAGATTGAGTTTATGGAGATTCAAAATCTTCAAATAAATCAGTAGCCACCTGTAAAAGAGAATTTTAGAATATTTGCTATGAAGGTTCAGGGAGCTTGAGATTGAGTAAAAAATATTGCTGTATTAAGGTCATTACATTAATTAAACTATTGTTTTTTAACAGCTATCATCAGACATAAATAAAATTTAAAGCAATTACACAACTTTTTCACTGAAAACAAGAATGAACAACTACTTAATCTCATTAATTTTTGGCAAAAATCCAAGTAAAATAATATCAGTAATATTAATATTAAAAATTTGGTTTAGATTTTCAGCTGGTTTATATTTTTTTTCATTTCAGAGCTGTGATGTTGATTTAGAGCAGTGGATGATGTGACTACTAGGCATCCTGAGACTATGAATATAAATTTAGAAGATCCTAACTCCTTGTTCTTGAAGCTGATTTTGGAAAAGACTGAGCATGAATGATGCAGCTAAAGGTGCTTTTACATTTTTACTTATCTTTTCTTGTAAAGTTTCTAGTGATAAATTAAAAAATTCTGCTTTCGATGAATGTATTTCTTTTTTTATTGTGCAAACTTTTCTTTATACTGCAGTATTTCTTCACAGTCTGAAATAAATTTAACAAATTTGCTTTCTAAGGAATACGCTTTGTATTTTTGCTTTCTAAGGAATACGCTTTGTATTTCTTATCCTCAACATAATCTCATTACTATTTAAAATCATGTGTTCTCCCTTTTAATTTAATCCCCAGAAAGTGACTTGAGCAAAAGTTGCAGGTACTTGTCCCTTAGAAGACTATTGAGTACTTTGCAAGGGCTCCACTGAGCTATTAACTCAAAAGATGAACTTTATTTCTTTTTAAGATAATAAAAACGGGATGTATTGTTTTATGTCTGCATCCTAACATTATTTTCCTTTCTTTAAATTAAGACTCAGATCTTGATGGCATAGTACATTAGAGATATACTTAACTTCTCTCATTTGAGTAGTCCCAATTTCACAAAGACATGCCTACCTTTTACTCACATGAATAGTTCCACTGCTCATATTGGTTTCTGTGGTCTATTCACATGAGCAAGAGTTGAACATGTGAACGTTTCTGATGAATCTACACTTTAGGAACATCTTGTAGATATTATTTTGTTACTAATTTCAAATACACAAAACATAGCACATTTATTGTACATTAGAGACTCAATGTAATCTGAATTCAACAAGAGAACTATTTTTGCCAAAGGAAATGCTCAGAGATATACTTTCTAATGGCAAATAGAGCTAATGCAGCACTCCCATCTGTTCACACTCCTTCGATTGGCCATTTGTGCAAACTTTAATGTGATAAAAGCATTGTATCACTGTATAAATATAGAATTATAGAAACGTCAGTAGTGACTCCATAAATAAGGTTTCACGGAGAAATGCAATTAAACAAGGATCATGAACACAGTCCTGAAAGATGTTAATTGGTCTGGTCTGGTCTGGTTCCAGCAAAGCAATTAAGCACATGCTTAATTTTAAACACATAAACAGATCTACTGAAGTAAATAAAACTGGTTGTGTGCTAAAAGTTAAGCTTGTGTTAAAGTACTTCAGTGGATTGTGGTAGAATCATAGAAATGTTAAATGTTTTTACTTTCCAATAAAACACACAATTATTAAAATATACATTACTTGGAGGCAAGGTAGAGATTCAGTTTTAATGTACCTATAAAGTGGAACAGTTACTTAGGAAATATATAAAATGCTGCATTAAATATGGGTCTTTTGCTGATAAATTACAATATTACAGTAGTGGAAAACTACCTCAATGACAATGTTCTTGAAAGAACAGGACCTTAAATTCCCTTTATATTTGCAGCAATTGTCATATTACAGAGGAATAAAAATTATTTTCAGCTTGAAAAGGCTGTATCAATAAACTCTGAATTTATAATTTATCAGTTATACCGAATGCTTTCATAAATATTCTTGCCTTTTATTTCCCATTAGTTCAGAGTTTCATCTAATGTTAGTTTTAATAGGTGTTCTGAACCCTAAGAACAAGACAAGCCAAAAGCATCAATACTAAAAGACAACAGATGAGATCTCTGTACTAGAGTTACTGAAATTCAGGGTTGTCTTTCCTTCAGGATCTATATGAATTTGTCTGCATGTACACTCTTCAAGCTTTAAAAAGTTCTGTTCTGTTCAGCAGAGCACAGTCTTCTTTCCAAACTGACTAAATCATAGCATGACATATTGAAACAAAATGTACGGTTACTGTTGCAATTAGCCTGAAGTTTTCTTTTCAGCTCTGTGTTTCTGAAAACTTGCCTACTGTCTAGAACTGCATGATTTGATAAAACAGAACAATTTCTTCCTCCTGAAAACCTGCCTTACTATTAATATGTATGTTCTTTCAACTAATCTAACATTAATCTAAAAGGACATGATTTAGCCAGACTTAGTATGGAATTTCAATATGGCATAATAAGATTTTCTTTAAAAAAAATACAGATTCTATATGGTTCCACTTTTGAAGATGTTAACACAAGAAGGAAATAAACAACATTCCTGAAAGCTTCTCAGTAGCATTCTTCTGGGTTTTTTTCTGCTGTTTCAGTTGTTATTTAAGCTTCACAAAGAAAAAATTCAGTGATTTTATTTCTTGGAGTGATTAATATTTTTCACCCTTGTTCCAACAATTAAAATACTGAAAAAGGTATCACTACTAGTAAAAGATTACTGTGATAAAACACTGAAAAACGTAATTATGGCAGGGATTAACAAATGCTAATTTCAGTAGTTTTAGATTTATATTTCCAACTTCCTTACCTCTGGACAATCCCAAGTATTTGAATGTTCTTTGAAGTCACAAATAGCTAAGACTGAAAAATTCTGTATTCTCTTCAGCCATTGCACACAGACTCGAGTATCTGTTACCCAAGTAAGCCAAGTAAAATAGTGATCACTAAAATATAAAAGAAAAAGAGAAAGAAATGGTGGTTATTAAACCAGAGGAGTATAGAAGCATTGCTACAGATTGCATCCCCCCCATTACTGTCTGAAAAGCAACAGCAAAGCATCCACTGTTTTAGGGTACTTTTTGTCCTTTATAACACATATGGACAGCCAAAATCAAAATACAGTACTTCTAGTTAGACTCTGATCCTTCTAGGAGTTTAATATGGCAGTCCACTTTAGAAACAATACAACTCAGAGGTCCAAGCATTTAAAACAAATAGACAAAACCTTTTTTAAACAAGAAAAGACATATTTGAGAGCACACTACCTGGATGCTATGATTGCAGGAACTGGCACCTCCTTAGGACCAAAAGCTTCAGAGTAAATAGTGTCTACAACAAACACTTTAACAGTAGGATTTTTAGCTCCAGCCTTCAAAGAAAATGTATTAGGTTGGTAAAACCAGGCTCTGAATAATTCAGATAGAGGAAAATCAAAGCAATTTTTGCCGGAAAGTAGACAGGTTACAAAATATGAATTCAGTTGAGTATATTACAGCAAATAGTCTTATAAGATCTCAGAGTGACACAGCAGTAGTAGATACTTAATTGTGTATCATTTAATATATAAAGAAGAAAACCTTTTAAACAGTCACGTTTAGTGCCTTTCTCTACAGAAAACGTGCTTGATGGAAACCATTGTTCTGTTTGCAGTGTGGATCTTTGCAGCACACATTACACTGACTTCAGCATAAAACTCCAGTTTATTCACATGAGTGCAAGTGCTGTTTGCCATCACAGCAGGAAAATGGTTGCTTAAACTGATTTCATGGCTGCTTCTTCACTGCATACGTTATCAGTTTTTTAATTCTTCTCCATGTGTGGTCTAAACCATCCAGTTTTACTTTAGAACTGTGATCGAGCTGACAGGTGAGCAAATTCTTAAGATACATTAATATGATTCCTTGCAATCAAATGAACATGATAAGAGTCAGGAGAGCTCTCTAATACATGCTGAAGAAATGCCAACCCAAAACCTTCTTGCCTTAGATCTGGCACTTGAAAGCAATTAAAATCCAAAGCTCCTTGAGATCAAAAAGCACTATGGAGTCTATGAAGTGTGCAAATAACCAGAAGCTGCCATAGCCTCTATTTTTAAAAATTAAAAATAATTTAGCCTCATAATTTATTTACTATAATGAAAAATAACAACTGCATAGTTTACACATCAGAATAAGTAAACTGAATTGAAAAAAAGTAAGGCTTGACAACGCAAGCATGCACTTTAGCACGTGCTTTTTACTTATGCGAGTAATTCTATCTATTTCGCTGACATTATATTTAAATTTTAAATGTACCTACAGCTTTTCAGAACTTAGACCAAGCTTTTTTTCTTTCATTTAAGTCACAATAGATTTAACCATGGTAATACTCAAGAAATTAAGAACAGTTAATTTTCTCATTGTCATAACTCATTTCTCAGCAGAAAGGAAGTCAAAAGAATGATAAAACATACCTTTGGGTATGGGATAGTTATTTTCCTAGGATACTGATCCTCACCAAAATATGAATATTCAATAACTGGTATGTCAGAATCATTAAATTGTACATATGCTAAATATCTTCCACTTGGAGACCACCACAGTGCATATTTTGTTGCTAGCATTTCCTCTGAGGAAAAAAAAGTTTTTAACTGTAATCTATTTTCCAATCTGTTTTAGCATTCTACTCAGCAACCTAGACACATAAAGACAGTTATACTAAGTAAATAACATCAAACATCTCAAAATGTGCACACAGATCCCACTTAACTCACTTGGGATTTTCCTGTGTGCATTTGTTTGTTTTTTTAATTCTTTTTGGATGCACTGAAGTGCCAAATTTTCACTGAAATTAAAACTTCCTTTAAAGTTTAATTCCCAGCCTCTGCCTTTGCATCAGAAGGAAGACAACTTTGTAGAGTTCTGAAAAATTACAGTAACAAAGACTCAGGATTTCGGTTACGTGCTATGAAGATAAAATTCATATATTGTACAGCAAATAAGATGTGGAAATGAAGTAATCCTTAGGGCTTTAAAAAATGAGTATCATCACAGATATTTTAGAATGGATTGCGAAAACCAGAACCAGGTAATCTAAACAAAGCATTTATCATGTTAGTTGCTGCTCTTCAAGATTTACTTACCTTCATAGACCCAGTCAGGAATCCCATTAAATATTTCATTCTGTTTTCCATCACTAGTTATTTTAATTGGTGCCTCTCTTGGACTTTGTTTCAAATAGATATTATTCTGATATACATATACCTAAAGACAAGAAAGTTTTTTTTAAGAGTACAGGCAATAACAGGATTAGAGCAAGATCTTCTGCAGTCAATACTCCTACATTACACTAGCAAGACAAAATGGGAAATAAATGGTACAGTAACAGCCCTTGCAAATTCTGCAAGTGTTGGTATCTCAGTAAATAAGTTATACATTTCAGGCCAAATTCTGTGTTCAGTAAAAATTTTAGAACAGATTTTAAATATTGCATCTGTAAATCCCCATTTTAAATTCATGTGTTACACAGTGTTAAAGGGAAACCAATTGGTTTTCAGGCCTTGAAACTGCATTTAATCATATATAAAATTATGTTGGCCAATTTTGGATAGAGGCTGGTGAGCAAACTGAAACACATAATGTACCTGAGAACATGGATTATTCTTCTACTGAGACATAGACAGTAAAATCTGAACAAGTTAAAACTGTTTTCTTTGTCTTTCTTTCTTATAATCAAGATTAATAAACACAGGCCTGTCAAAAATATGGCCTAATAAAATAAAAATCAAAGGCAGATAAATGTCTTTTAGCCACACAAAGCAAATTAATTCTAGCACTTAATTATCTTTACTAACCAATTTGTGTCCAACGGGTGACCAGGATATATACTGAATTTTATGTGGAAGCTGATTTTCTCTTACAAAACCACTGAAAAAAGGAAAGAAGTTGAGATGGCTTTTTGTGCACAGTGCAAATGGATCATTATACAGTACATTAATAAAAAAGTCAAAAAGTCATTTTCTAACTGCTTATTGTTGCTCAAGCAATGCAAAATTAAAGCAGGCAGAGACATGCAGTTAACACGATGGTGTGCACCAGTGCTGGCAAAGGCTTAAACTTAGTCGTTTGAAAACCTATTCAACAGCCTAAGGAGACAGCCTTATCTCTTTCCAAATGCTGCACAGGCACCTACAGTCATTTGCTGTATCTGCAGTCTGCATTACAGTCTCAGCAGGTTATTGGGAAATGTGAACTCAGCACACAGCATGCTGAGGCAAGAGCCACAGCAGCATGTCCAGCACTTGTTAAGGATCATAACTCACATGCAGAACCTCTCTACTCACATTAGCTTGCAGCAGCTTTTTTCTGTCACCTTGAGCCAACAGTTTCCCAAGAATGGCACAGCTCAGGGCAGCCCCTGTTGCTCAGAACTAAGAAGCATTTGATCATGCTGCTCCTTACAGCATAAAAAGGTGACTGCAGAGGCAGGTGGCCTCCTTTGGATTTGGGTGGTAAGGGAAGTGGTTTGGGCAATCTTGGGAAAGAGACCAAATGCCATAGGAGAAGCTGTAAACTTTTGAGGAATGCAGGATGGATGGTTACAAAATCACGGGAGCCCTAAAGGACATGAGAGACTTTTTGGAAAACTAAAGGTTAGATCAATGATGAAAAGAATTAATTAGCAGAAGGGCATGGAGACATCAGATGTGAGACTGAAGCAGACTCAAGCAGCCAAGATAGGGTGGACAAAAATCATGCAAAAAGGGAAAAAAAAGAGACTCTTGAGCCATCAAGGTTGTTGGGCATGAAATAGAAATCAATCCAGATGAAAGGAATGTATGATTTTCTTAGAGAACACTTTTTTTTTCTCAAGCAAACAAGCAACCTGACAGATTTAAGCAAAAGCAAAGCAAGTTGGTAGTCACACTACTACAGTTTTGGAGGGAATGCTTGGAAGTACCTCACTACAGTGTATTCACCACAGCTGTCACTAAGAATATCAGGCCTTACCCATTTATGAGATCATAAATGTGGTATGATGCCGTATAAGAGTATCTCCACAGCTGCATAAATTAAGCAAGAAAATATTATTAGCCTTGAAAATTATAATCTAATTATAAATAATCAGCTGCCTCTTTACAGCCTACCCCTTTCTCAAGAGAGTACCAAGAAACATTTATCTATGGTAAACACAATCAACAAAATACTAAACAAAATTAAACATTTAATTAAGAGGTATATTAAAATAATTACCTTTGAATAATTGCTTTCCAGAGCTATGAAATATTGGTCTGATGACATCACATAATTTGAAGCATTAACTTGCTTCTGAAAAATTAAGAAGTAGATTAGATTCTAGTCTCTCTCACTTTTAAACTGGGACTTGAAATACAACTGCACTTTTCAGCCTTTTTATTAATGAAAAAGGTACATACCATTGTGCTGTTTGTCATGATGGTGGTTGCGTAATTAATTTCAACATTGTAAAGAATAATATCATCTTCTGCAGACTGATGAAGATATTCATTATCTTTATAAACAAGATAAAATGTCTGTTACCTTCACAGAAGATAATAGAGAACAAATCTGTTCATCAATGAATTCACACCTCTTTCAAAGAATAGGTCTTAAGCAAATATCTTTTGGCATCTACATAAAAAATGTTTCTTTTCTAATGATTCTGAGGTACGGAGTTATCAAGAAACTGTCTTCAGTGTTCTTGAGTACATTCTCCAGATTATACACAGCACAGAGGATCAACTATTTAACTTTACAAGTCAATGCCAGATTTTATTCTCATCAATGTCTGATCAAGAATGCCAGTGACAGACCTATTAGAAAGTCAGTGTCAAAATGTAAATGTTTTAAAGAAAAAGGTCTTTGTTTATCATTTTATCATATCATTCTCATTTGTATATTCTGCAGATAACAGCATTACCATGCAACTGACACGGCACGACTCTGCCCTTGCTTGCACAAGTCATACAAAGTGAGGGTGAGTGGCCTTCATTGAAAATGGAATTTAACCCTACCTGTGCTCAAGAGCTGAGCTATAGTTCAGTGGAGAATGAAGATCAGAATTTTAGTTTAAGATTATTATTTTCACTGCTATAAACAGAGAGAAGGAATTACATATTTGGTGTAGCTAGAAAACAAGACTAAAAGTTAAAAAGCAGCCTGAAATATTGTGAAGATGTTAATTTTTTAGGAAATTAGATCACCCTTGGATCTTTTGAGCACTCTTGTGTGATTTGTGTAACAGTATTTGTGTTTAAAATCACCCTTAGGATGAGATATACAATTTTAACTCCTTGTTTCAGAAAAGAAGTAGACATATGGAATGCTGTAGGCATGACTATCTATGGAATCTTTGGCATGACTTTTGTGTGAGTTTTGTGACTGTTAAAAGGAAATATAAGTCTAAGTGAGAAAGCTATAAAGAGGGAAGAATAATATTAGGTTTAGGTGATATGCTGCCTACGTCCTTCAGACATTCAGACAGAATTCTAACAGTGACTTAATTTTTAAATCATACGAGTGATATCAACATACTTCAAACTATTAATTGTAAAATTTGAACTGCTGCAACCAATGCTGTATAAGGCTTTATTTCAGTTCTAAAATTTTGGGCTAAAACTAGCTTGGTGAGACTCCATGTGAATGGGCACTGTGCTTCTTGCTACTGGCAGAAAACAGTGCTTGAGGCAGCACAGAGATGGGAGTGGTAGTATGTGTGCTAGAATATAATCCAGGCCAGCTCCAGCCTTCCTGGGCTGTGCAATTCAGTGATAACAAGAGCAGCACTTCAGCCACATACAGATACATTTATATCAGCAGCAATTAATTTCATGTCTCTACCTTAAGGAACTTAGAAATTCAACTTTATTTTCTCTGCAATATTCTGTAACTCAGGAATTTCAGCAGTGTCAGCATTTCCTTAAATGAGATAAGAACAGCTGGCATCATTGCAGAGCCATGGAATTACTGAAAACAAAGAACAGGGCCTGCAAAACAGACTACCTCAATCTTTACAAGTGGTAAGTGAAAAAGTGCTGTGAAAAGCATGAAAAGGAGCTTGCTTAAGGAATGACTGACACATTGACAAATTTCTTTCACTTGCTGCAGTGAATATGACAGTAAAAGAAATAAAACACTGAAGGCCTCTGTAAAATTACACTTTATACTTGACTTAGACATGTCTGTTGAAACATGAAATACCTGGATTTTCTAGAATGACTGACAGAATAGTAAATTTCAACCATAAGTTTTGACTAACACATTGTTTAATTTCATAGTTAGCATTCATTCAAAGTAAAGCTGGAAGGAAAATACTTTTCTCAGTCTGTGTAAATCAGTCTGGAAAGACATATTAGAAAGGCTTATCTGTGTTTGAGAAAAGGTTTTACTTACCTGACACCCAATATGGAAAAAATGTTTTGTATTGGAAGTTTCCATTCAAATAATCCTCCAATGTAAGAGCTCTGGGACCATCATCTGTGTTGACAACTAAGAATAAGAAAAAAAGTTTCTGTTAATGAAAAGTGGGGAAAAAAAATTACTAATCTAGCATTTTCTTTTTTCTATATTTAGTGCCATGGAACTGTGAGGATACCATAGTCCTGGAGATATGCAAAGAGTAGGTGCAGCAGAAAGGCAAGTTTTTTGTTACTGTTCTGATAAGGTCCTTTAGGCTCTGAAAGACTCATCTTTGGAAATACAAAATTAACTAGACAAACTAATTTATTTCAACCACTTATTCACTCAGACACATTTACCTGAAGACCCTGCAAGTCTAAATAAGCCTTTTTCACACAAATGACAAATTAAAGGTTATTTGGTGTTTTTTTGGTTTTTTTGTTTTTTTTTTAAAGCATGGGTTTCATGAACTTGTAAAGACAACGGTTTTAATCAAGACCTTCACATGTTCAGCAAATGGTCAAACAACAGGATGTGCTTACTAACCCTTACTTCCAAATTTTGTACATGCCTCCTTAACTATTGTTAGAAGATGGATGTAAAGCTTGCAAAATAATCTCCATCCACATAGATTTCTTAGTAGTCACATGAAAAACATCTATGAAGGAATGCAGGTAAAAATAATGCTGAAAAGTAATGAATGAGTGAACTCAAACTTGAACATTTTATTTAATGCTGCAAAAAAAAGTTGACAATGACTCTGGAAAGAAGACAGGTACTCAAATATTTGATTTCTAAGCAGGTCAGAAAAAGGTATTAAAATAATGCAAGAAGTGGAGGCTAGTTTTGTGGCTCTTGTCTGGCTATATTTTTTCCCAAAGCTAAACAACTTAAGCTAGGGCAGATTTTAAAAGAAAACGGAAGGACAATCAGCTGGATGAGAAGAGGATTATGCTGTGCAGTTCCTGTGTAGAACCTATGCAGTTCACAAGAGTGAGAGCAATCAAAATATTTAATCCTCAAAAGATGCACGAACTTTTCTGATAAAGGCAAATTTTTAAAGTTCAACAGCAATAATAATGGCAGCTTTCAGGTTTAGGCATCCTGGATGCTATGCTTTCTCCTTTAAAATCAAAGGGACTTCTGATAGGGTTTTCAGAGGTAGCAGAGATGTCACACTGCAGCTTAGTAGATCTCTGCCACTTCCCCTGTTTGTTCCTTCAGAGCTCTCAGATGACTGTCAGATAATCAAGATGACTCATTGCTCTCAGGTTTCATATCATGCTCCATCACTTGCTCATTACAGTCGCCCTCTCTGTTAAGATCACACTGACTGCCTGGGAAATGTTTCTTCATATTGCCTTCTATAGTACTTTGTAATGATAATACTTATTTTCTTCTGCTAAGTGACTATTACTTACTGTAGAATACACATGTCAGGTTGACTGTTGACACAAGCATTGTCTGCACTAATGCAGAAGAAAGCTGTCACAACGAATAAAACTGAATGCCAATCCAGAGGCAAAAACCTGTCCGTATAAACTCTGAGCTAGCAATAGTCCAGAAAATATCCCAAGAAGGTCAATAAGAAGTTAATTCCTCTTGCTAATACTATGACTGCATATTAGAGATCTTTGATACACTAATGATAAACATAGAAGATGACCGCCTTAAAAAAAATATGCAGAGGAGATAATTCCAAAGAATCCAATTCTAGTTATGTCGAGTGATGATTAATTACCACTATCTCTCCGTTAAAATTCTCTAAGTGAATAAGCCTATTAACAAAAGAAATCGCCTGGCAAGATCTATTTCCAAGGTAGTTTGTATAGAAGCTTAAAATTTGCAGTCCTTTTTGATACTTTAATCTGTTAAAATTACCTGGTTCCTTCTCTCAAGACAAGCAATAACACAAACTTCTCATCACTGGTCTAATTTTCACAGCTCTAATTTAAACCTTCCCTCTGTTAGCCATCTCACCCTTGCATACTTAATATTCTGTGAGGATTTATTATGACTACTAATGATTTTCAAAATGTGCCTGCTTAGATCTGAACTTCTACCACTGCACTGAAAAAAATTTGAACACAACTATTTCTCACTTGAGTACTTTTAATTTTGAATGCTTGTTTTTATGTAACAGAAGATAGCAGCAGCATCTCCAATAATTTCCCACAATTGTTTCTGATTCTTTCTTCTGGAACTAAAGACTTGTTCAATAACAGTATCTGAAATCTCTGCTCACAAACCAGACACAAACATGAAAAGTACTTTACGTATCAGCAGCACTCTCTAGAAATTAATTTGGATGGCTGTTGGCAAATTCTTTCATTGTGGTTTGTTTCTCCATGAAACAATAAAGATGAAAAAAGATGCCCAGGGATGAAAAGGAAGCAAGTAGCAGAGCCAACCACAGAAATGAAAGCTTACCAAATTTCAGCTTTGCCCACTTCGCTTCACCACCCCGCTGTCACAGTTTTAATCCTTTGTGGTCCATTTCCACACATTTACAGGGTGCAGTTCTGCATTTCTCTGTGCACTGAATTGGTTATTTTGCTTCACAGTGTAACTTGTTTTATATATTCAATGATCATAATTATTCACTCATGCATTTGAGTGTATTGGACTTACATGTATAATTGTGGTGATAAAAGTCTGTAAACATCTAATAATTGTCACTCGCTTTATGCAGATACCTTCTCCTTTACCTTTCAGTTCACTGTCATGAGAGAGCTTAATAAAACACAAAAAGCAAAACTTTATATTAAACTCAGATTAACTTTATGCACATCATCCCTGTGAAATTCTGTTCGTATTACCAGGATTATTCAATTTCAAACACTGGATGTGGGTAAACCAACACAACCCTTTATATTTCAAAGCTCTCCTGGCTTACTTCACAACATGTTCTAATGTGCATCCTCATAAATTGTGTCTAATCCTGCCAAATTAAAGTAAGCATACATAATAACCACAAAGTATTGTTGTTTCTGTATATGGTATTTTTAATATATGTATTTACATATATATATATATATATATGTATTTTATATGTATTTTACATATATGTATTTTTAAATGTATTTTATTTAGCATCCACTGCTGAACATCAAGTAGAGGACATGCCAAAGGAAAACTGGTTAGCATGGTATTATTGTCTGCTTCTGAACTAGAATGTCCATTCTCATCTCTGTGGGCTGATAGTAAATAGCTGAAGCACAAGCTCCTGCAACATGAGGAAACCCAAAACTCAGTTCAGCATCAGAAATTAATTCCAACACTCCTGACTCTGCTCCAGAACTTCAGTCACACTCAGCATCAACTCACATCAACTGAACCTGCTTTTCCACTTTTGGATTTGGCTGAGGTGTTGAGAGAACACTATCTCCTCCTAAGAAACTGGCTGCTCACCACTTCCTGGCTGAGCAGTAAGCCCTCTGACCTCATCTGTGACATCAGAAAAACAGGGACTGGGCCAAGTGTACAGAGGGAACAGAAACTTCACCAGACATGACTTTGGACATTCATTAAAAGTAGCAGAAGAGATTAACTTGGTGCCTAAGCAATACATATGGTTAATTGTAACTCTGTCTGTGGTTCCGCTATTGCTTTTCAACTGCAGACAGGTATTTTCTTTCATGTTTATGCTGCAGAAGAACAGGACTGGGTACACCAGTGTACAAGTGAAAAGCACCTTTCTGAACTGTTTGGAGTTGCAGTGCCATAGCTGGTTTAGCACCGTCAGCTAAATGCTACCACACATTCCTAACTCAAAGATGCGTCAAAACACGGTCAGTAATTTCTTAGGCATGGATGCTGTTTGCTACACAGAGATTGCCCACCCTCTTCTTCTGAGCCCCACAGAAATTGTCTAATAACCGCAAGCATTTCCCTCTTAATATCCTCTCCAAAAAATTATTTTCCAGTGCAACTTTTTGGAAATTTTGACATTTTTACACATTTGCATGTGTAAATCAAAACCACCTATCACATTTTGAGAAGTCTGAAGAACATGAAATGACTAGAAACTTAGCAGACAAAAGCAGAACTACATGCTTCTTCCAGTTCTTTCAGAATTACAAATTACATTTTTCTTTGCTGATTTCTTAAGCAGAAATTTGTTTGGTCTGTGTCTATACATTTCTCATATGCAATTAATTGTCTTTCTAGATTGCCACGTCCTTTCAGCTAAACAGTGGTAAAGGTGGAATGTACAAACAACACTCCATCTGTGTAGCCATTTCCTGTCTGTCTTCACCTTGCAAAATTTGTGACCACAAAATTAATTTATTTCTTCTATTTACAACTGACCAGTAGTCCACTAAGAATTCAAAAAGGTTAAGGCATTCAAACAGGTAACTGCAGCACTTGCAGTCCCACCTGAGAGTAAGAAGCCATAATCTGACACATCCAACATAACTGTGTGTTAGACACAACTGTGTGTTCCACAATCGTCTAAAATGCTCCTCCAAAAGCACCCTGTGAAATAAGACAATTTCTTTATCATCCAACTGGATCTAAATATGATGTTTGGGATGACTGGTTATTGAGTCACTCTTCCAAGAATCTAGAGAGATTACAAGAGTTCTCCATAATTGCTCAGGTACTGAAGAGGCCAGTGAGATGTATGTGAGAACCTGAGAGGGGAAAAAACACATTCCCTCTTTCCTGCAGTACCTCCCATCATCTTTACAATTTCTTCAGGCTGCCAAACTGATCCTTGGACTCCAACCTCTTTGTTTCCTCAGTACTACTTTTTTATTTAAATCTCATAAAAATATTCTGCCTTCCCCGTCATAAAATGCAGATTTGATGGGAGTAAGTCTGACTTGATACCATGCATTTACCTTGTAGTGAAAGCTCATATCTGACCATGCTTAGCTAGACAAAAAATCTGGCACCCCACTATTGACAGTAAAAGTCAAACCTGTCACTCTGAGGTGGTATCTTTTTCCAGCACTGCATAATATATATGCATATAATTGATATAATCTATCCTCATATGCAAATGCTGCATAACAGAATCATCTCTAACTGCTTCAGAAACCTTCAACCCTTCCCTCAACAACCCATGATAAACATTATTCACAGAAATATCAGATATGAAAGAGATTTCACCTTTCACAAAACCTGCATATTAACTGCAGGACTTAACTTTCACAAGACTTAAGCAGATGGTTGATTTTATAACATTTAGTTGTAAATAAAAAACTGTTTTCTCCATCTTAGTCCCCCTGCCCACACATGAAGAAAGAATAATAACAGGAAAAACATCCTTTAAATAGATACTGTTACTGGAATACAAGCCTTTTACTAATATTTTAATTATTTCAGAGGCAGTCAGGTAATCTGCTATAGTGATAGGGTCATGTAAATACTTCTATTGCCCTTACTACTCTTCTCATAGAAAACAATTACCATCAAGTCAGTGCCACTCGTTCAAAATTTCAAAACTCATTTCAAGCTTCACCAGAGGACTCAGCAGACCACAACTGGGTTGATTTACCTACAACTGGCATAATAATACTAGAGCAAACTATCCATCCCTGTTTTATACAATGCTGACTTTCATTTTCAAATGCAATCTTGAATATATTCACAAATAGTTCATCATACCCCATCTACAAAAAAAAAAAAAAAAAAAGTGTAACTTGTAATTGGGTATAGAACTTCTGTAATTATCATACAACCATTTAAAACCAAATGCAAATTCACCAAGATAAAGAAAATTACTAACAGTTTGGGACAAAGTCTCCTAACTCCTAACACAGAAAAATAACATGAGAAGATCTGAGAGTTATTTTTGCAGCCGTGACTAAGAATATTATATATCATGCACAATAAAGTTAATTCAGGTGCTTTTCACTTCAAGGAGTTCCTTGTTTCAACATCTGCTGGCATTTCAATTCTACCTTCAGGATATTTCAGCTGTCAGTACATTTCTGTAAAGTGATAAAGCCATAACAATTCTGACAGGACAATCCTAAAGATGATTTGACAAACTTGTGAACTTTAGAAGCCACAATAGCCAAAGATACTGCATTTTACACTACATTATATTAGAAATACCTTACCTCTTGATGGAAGCAGTATAATACACATAAGTAATAAGGAAAGCAAAAGGCATATAACCACGCCAAATATGATTTTTAGCCGGGTCTGCAGAACAGAAACAAACAATAATTACATTTTTAATATTGCCTGAAGTTTGCTTCCATGGCTGGCAAATAATTAAATCCTCCTACTCTCTAACTGCTGTAATCCGTTCAAGCAACAAGCAAAAACAGCCCTGCCGTACATACAAAAAGACTTCCCTTTCCTTCTTCTTTAAAGCAAATATTTTTATGCCAGAGCCTGGTCTTGTGCAACAGCTGACAGTTTAAAACAAAGGATGGAAATGCTACCAAATGTTGAATTCGGGAGCATACAGACCTTCATTTTCCCGTCGTATTCTAAAAGAAGGGAAATTCTCTCTTCTGGGTGTTGGTCAGTAGATCTAGGAGAGGAGTTTGAAAAGGCAGTGTCTGTTTTCACAGTCGGAGGCCAAACCTCTGGCAGACTTTTTTTCCTACATACTTTTGAAAACTGTGCCAAATTTCAAAGGCTTTCCATAAAATTGAAACCACACTTTTGGGGAAGTTCTTGGACCAGAAATGGACAGTGGGTGGCTATCGGGGTGGTGATTATGTACTTCCCATCAATGTGAGCTGTAACCAACATCTGCTTACACTAACTTGAGGTTTTATGACTCATCAGATACTTGACATGCACTGTTTTTCTCTGAAAAGTATCTACTGTGTTTTTTGGCAATCTCCACATTCTCAGGACACAGTCATGACTGTATTTCTACTCTCTACAGAGAAATTAGAAGAAAATCCCATAGCTTTATTGTTTATGTAGAATTCACACATGTTTACTTTTAGAAATAATAAATGATGGCACAAGAATGCAAAACAAGCAGCAGAAACAGACACTGTTTAATGGCTTCCACATGTGAGGAGAATTACTGTTTTTCCCTGAAAACTATGCACATCTATAGGCTACGTAGGAGAGCTTAGAGAAGTAAATACATACAGGCCCAGCGGAAATTCTGAAATAGTTCTTAAACCACCAATTACACCTATTTTATTTAGCCCACTGAAATGAGGTCAGCTGAAAACTGAGAAAACTCCGGAGACCGCAGTGTCAAGTTACATAATCCATCCCTCAGGAGAGCGGAGACAGGCTCGAAAAGAGAAGTAGAAGTCCGCCGTGCCCCGTCCCCGACAGGGACACACACAGACAGGGACACGGACAGGGACAGAGACACACACGGACATAGGCACTCACCTGGACAGGGACACACACAGACAGGGACACGGACAGGGACAGAGACACACACGGACATAGGCACTCACCTGGACAGGGACACACACAGACAGGGACACGGACAGGGACAGAGACACACACGGACATAGGCACTCACCTGGACAGGGACACACACACACACGGACATAGGCACACACCATACATACACGTACACGTGGACACACAGATACATGGACACAGACACACAGTACACACGCACAGGGACAGGGACACACACACGGACAGGGACACACACACGGACTCGCACACAGGGACATAGACACACACAGGGACATGGACATAGGGACATTGACACACACACACGGGGGACAGACACACAGACACACACAGGGACATCGACACTCAGGAACAGAGGCACACACACAGGGACACAGACACACACAGACACACACAGGGACATGGACACAGGGACATTGACACACAGGGACAGAGGCACACACACAGGGACACACACACAGACACACACAGGGACATGGACACAGGGACATTGACACACAGGGACAGAGGCACACACACAGGGACACACACACACAGACACACACAGGGACATGGACACAGGGACATTGACACACAGGGACAGAGACACACACGGGGACACAGACACACACAGACACACACAGGGACATTGACACACAGGAACAGAGGCACACACACACAGGGGGACACAGACACAAACACAGACACACAGGGACATGGACATGGACACAGGGACATTGACACACAGGGACAGAGACACACACAGGGGGACACAGACACAAACACAGACACACACAGGGACATGGACACACAGGGACAGAGACATACACACAGGGGGACACAGACACACAGAGCTGCACATATACACACACACAGAGGGACACACACACACATCCCCACATGGACACAGGCACACAACACATACACATGGACATACACATAGATCCCTGGACATAGACACAATACAGACACACACATAAATGGACAGACACATACACATAGACACAACAGACATATATATACACACACGTACACACACACACATTACACACATCTGACACACATGGGAAATACCACCTGCCAAAGAAGGCCACATTAAATTTAGGGCTAGTGACTGAAAGTTTCGGGTTGGGCTTAAGTGTGTCGATTTTGCATGCGGAGTCTGATGACTCATCTCACCTTTCTCCCTGCTGGGACAGAGCTCATTTTCTTCTGAGGAAAGAAGCCTGCAATGGTGGTGCCTCTGTGGGAAAGTCAGGCACTGGGACTGATTTTTCAGAGGTTAACAAGGACCAAGCACCCAGATCTTACTGAAATTCAGTAGTTGATGGGTTTATCAACTCCTCTGTCCTCTCTGAAAATTGAAAATGTACTAGATGAGATGGTTTTCTGTCACACCAAATGCTT
>NW_008235774.1:339790-369385 GCF_000691975.1 Corvus brachyrhynchos | reverse complement strand
AGAACTTGGGCTAACTACAGAGAATTTATTACAGAGTATCACAAAGAAAAACCATTTAATGTATTATCCCCCAAGTGGCCAAGTTACCACCTTACCACCAAGTTATCATAGCTTAACAGTATGGGCTGGAATTTGAATCCTAACTGTTACACCAGCCTTGGTGAGGCAGAACTGATCTGGGCAGTATTTTGGCAATATTCATTGCATTAGACTTGGAGAGGGAATTTTCAAAAATATTCAAATTTATTGTCTGGAAAAAACAGTGATACGAAACATGCCTTATTTTCTCATTAAAACTCAATTCCCCTCTCTGCAGTTCTTGTCACAATAATAAAGTACAAGTTAGACAAGATGAAGTTTCTGAATAAGATCCCTCCTGGTGATGTAAGACATGCAGGACAAAAAGGCTGAGAAGGCTAAAATACATTGTTTATGTATATGTTTGTTTATACAATGTTTGTATATACATTGTTTATGTATATTTTTTGTTATGCTAAAATACGCTGTGTAATAAAGGCTGAACTGAGCTCCAAACCAGTAGTTTTCCTAGCAAGATAAAACTGCAGCTACTCAAAATTTCCATTAACAGAAAAGAATTGTGATGATTTTTTCCCCATGTAACTCATGCTTCATATTCATATTTCCAAACTGCTACTTATTTCCTAGCATTCCATAATTAATGCCATTTGTATTTTCAATAACATGGTTCAGAGAAATACATTTTTTCCTAACATCATTGGATATTTCTGACAACCAGAACATCACAAAATTGCAAATATAGGTTTTGATCGGGCTAGTTTTCCATTCCAAATATGCAGCTTCTTCTAATGAATGCATACTTAGAGAATGCTTCAAAGGAAATGATTCAAACTCACATGATCCAAAAGGCTTTACAAAATGACTATATGCTGCATACTATGTATTTTTCTACTTCAGAAACAACATTTTTTAGGCATGTGTTTTAATAAGATTCACAATGGTTGCAGATTAGAAGAAAAAGATTACCTGTCAGAGAATGACATTTACAAGCTTTGTAGAACTACTGCTAATGCCTGAACTGCCTTCTCTGGAGAGTTTAGACTAGTACCAGTGCAGAAGCAAACAGCAATTCTTTCAACAGCCAAACTCCTCCTAACTTCTACAACATAAGGAACTCATAATGTAAGAGAAATAAAAGTGTAAGCAAGCTAGAAAGAGGGTGAGAAAGAGGGAGAAATGGGCAAATTATGGAACAGAAAACATACTCAGTTTGGCCATCAGCTATCCAACCAGTTATGCAACTACTTGAAGGTTACTAAAGTGTTTACACTTCACACAGGAGGAAATGCAGATTTACAGATGTAGGGTGTGCATGACATCAGATCAAAAGGAGACAGAGTAATGAAAATACAATTGAAGCAGAACGAGTTCTTAAGCAGCCACACACACAGCTAGACAAATCCCCAGTGACTAAGTTTTTCTTCTTTTCACATTTGTGAACTAATAAAAGCTGTAAGTAGTAAATACAATCAGGATTTGTCACACTCCCTGGAGGACTTTGGGTCCCTAAAGGCAGTAAATGCAGTGGTAAGCAGCAGATAAAATACGGCAATTTAGCTTGTTTTTTACAACTTCACACTTCCTGGATGGGAAGTATAGGTGTGTTTTACAACCCCATTCAAAGAAAATAACTTGACTGGAAATTCGTTATCCTACACATCAGCAGGATTAATTTGAGGTTCATTATGCATTATGCTGAAGTGAGATCATGCAAACACTCTTTAAGCTTTGGTGAGTCCGTGGCCGAGTCACGCTAGGAACTGGGAGTATAACAACAGCACACAGGTGAACTATAAGAAGCTCAGGCATGTTTGTCATACAGGTCTGTAGTACATATGGAGAAATTCATCTGCATATGCTTTTGTTGCTTCAATAAAGGGAAGTATTAAAAGCTCAGATTTCAGCAAACCTACTCAGCATGGAAATTTATTTGATTGAAGACCCAGCAGCAATCTATGAAACGGCGTAGTATTTTTACCAGTGTTTTACACTTCTTTAAAAGTAGTGAATAAACTAATTCAGATACTTAAAAATGCTATGTACAGTGTATTGTATTGCATTTATGTACCTGTAATAACTCATTAATAAAGAAATCCAGAGATGATCCAGATGATGAATGATATCTGGATGATTTCCCACGTGCTATTCTAATAATTAATTTATTTACTGTTGCAGCAACAAACCAACCTTCCTTCCACTCTCCAATATCTTACTTGCAAATGGTGGGGGGGAAAATAAATCTGTCCATGAGATAAATATGGAGAAACATTATTCTATTTTTACAGTCAGAATCCTTTAAATTTCTAAGGTGAAACCATGGTATTGTTAAATACTTCCAGTGGAAGAGAATTAACAGTATCACAGTTGATAAAGGGTAGTTATAGCAATTTATTGAAAAAAATACACACCTCATTATGTAGCCAGTCTAACAATCTCATGAAACTAACAAACAGAGTTATTTTGGCAATGTGCTTCTTGGACATTAAAATAATCAATTTCATGTTAAGGCCTTGATTTTTTGACATGTCTTCTAATGGAAACTTAATTTTAGTCTGTCAAAATGTATGAGCTTACAGCTATGTATAAATAGAGGGAGGAACTCAGTCATAAAAACACTGACATAGCAACAGTAATTCAGAAATAACAGGTTATCTCTTCTTTACATGGCTCCTCTTTTGAGACACTTTCTTCAAAAGGGTTATAGCATGAAGAAAATAATGACCACGGCATATCTTAAGATCTCTCTTCAGTGTTCTGGGACTGAGAACAGGTCATCTAAAATACTTTTGACAGTGTTGTCACTCTGTAGTGAAAAGAGACAAGAGTTTGTTCCATGAATACATGACTGCAATGCATTTGCCATCTTTGTCCAGGACTGCAAATCTGAGAGCAGACAGAAGCTGTGTGACTTTGTCCTTCTCCTTTCTTTTTTTGCTTTTTGTCTTCAAGACAGTTTCTTTATGTCCAGGAGCTTTCACAGTGCTTATGATGCAGCACTCTCTATGGGACGCAGGAGCTTCTGATCAACAGAGAAGTTGAAAAGGGCTTTTATTTTCATTCTAAGTCCTTAATATTCATCACTTGAAGGACAATGAGCTGCATAATCAAAACCAGGAAACCTGATGGGCAGTTCTCCCCATTTCTTAAAAATTTGCTTTGTTGTTTTCTTGTCTGCAAACACAACCACAAAATTTCTAATCTTTAGGCAAGGCAGGTCAAGACCTCGGTGTACCATCATATTTCCCCAAGCCTGCAAGTAGAAGGAAATTACATTTCAGATAAAATAAGATCATTAGACAGAAATAAATACAGACAAGAAGAATAATATGAAAATAAGGTGTTCCTCACTTGTCCACAGTGTTTACATATAATTTCCCCATTGGTCTGGTAATCAGCATTCTTATCTTGCAGTGTTCTATTTTCTCTTGTATGATAAAGACTTCTGAAAAACAGACAGCACCCATCAGAATCCATTAGTCATTTCATGCTACATACAGACATATACACAGTGACTACGATTACTGAAATCAGATAGGAAACCTAAAATGTCATAAACTCTCTGACTGTTAACACACTGAGGAGTTTGAGGAAATGCAAGATCATACTTCATGCTCCTAAGTAATGATGAAATACACGTGTACTCCGTGTCCCTCTTCATTGCATTTCAGAAGCTGCATCCTCCCTCACACATCTTAAAGTAGGAGAAGCAGGTTCTTGTTTTAATAGGAGACAGATCTAGCTTGGTTTTTTCAGATGCCATGGAGCTGTCATAATACCTGAAAATTAAAGGTTTTCTTTTTATTCCTTATAGTTCGACCTTACTCCTTAACAGAATCATTTGGTTCTGAGTATCTAGACCTGCAGAATATGTGCACATTTTTGCATCATTTACTTCAGGGAGTACTGATTCTGATGGTTACTATTAGCCTGTGCAGAGTAGAATACATACCATACTGCATAGTAAGTGACCTAGCTAATATTACCGGAGAAGCTGCATCCTTTGTTCAAAGTTTTAAACTCAATTCACCTTGAAATCAGGAATAAGAACAAACATTTTGCTCAAGCTCCTTAACTGTAAACTCCATAGAGCCTAGGACCCAACAATATTGGAATAATCTATTTTTTTTCTCACAGGGCCTAGAGGGTTACAGGCCCTGTTAAAGCCTTGATGAAAAGAAAATCTGTTTCTGCCTGAAAGAGATAAAGTAGTTCATAAACACTTACTGGAAATCTTTTCTCACACTGACATGATGCATGTCTTCAATAACTTGTATGTCTTCTCCAGAACATACTGGCTTGTAGCAAGTTTTGCATAAGAATTTTATTAGTGAAGGATTTTTCTTGTATGTCTTGTGCTGATCTCTCTTTGCCTTCATTTGCTTTTCCACTATACTTTGCAACTGGTAACTCTGAATCTAGAAATAGATCAGTAAGAGCACTGTAACATTCTGCTGGAATGACAATAATAGTTTTCTTTCTCAGTTATTTTACTGAGTTCACTGTCAACATGACTTCTAGTCAATTTTCCTGGCTTGTGTGTTTCCCCCTTACCAATAGAAAACCAGACTTTTCTAAAGGACTAGAAAACAGATTATAAAACAAATATTGGCAAAACAATTCAAAGCCATATGCAGTAACTAGTATTAAGTTTTTCTCCTCTAAGTAGATTTCAAGTAAAAGTATTTCATACAATATAAATCAGTTTTCTTTAAAAGGAAAGTGCAGAGTTGCAGTGAATACCTTATTTAAATACTCTTCCTGTGGCATCTTCTGGACACGCTGAATGGCCTTATACATCATTTTCTCACGAAAAATATTAACATCTTCACGTTCAACAGCCCCTGAGCCACTTGAAGCCACAAGAGCATAGGTGCTTTCATCAGCTCGAGCTCGACCACGAGCCTACAATTTGCAAGGAATAGAACAATAAACAGCACAATGCTCCCTATTACATCACACAACATTTTTTCCTAGTTTTGTAATGGAAGACATGCACTATTCCATATGCACTATCCCCAAAGAGCATTTTTTTTTCCATTTAACTCAGATAAAGAATCAGTGAATAACACATACTATTGCTGCAGTATCATCTATGATAACTGTGAAAGCTGCTCAGGAGGTTTGTGATTAGCATGTTTTGCAATGCTGAAACTATATTCTGTCACCAAAATATAAACATGCTTATTAAATATTAAAATATTTAAATATAATAAGTATAAAAATAAATATTTAAATATATAAATATTTCTGTTCGCAAGCTAAATGAGAGCATGTATCCAACTGCTATTCTGATACATAATAATCTCTCTTTAGCTGATGATGGTGTGGTGTCCATACACTGGTGGTACAAACACCTCTTTTATCAACTAGTCTGATGACCATATTCTTGTATCTCTTCTACTAAGAGAGTTTACTGTTTGTGTAGAACTTTGAATGGATGACACACCATTACAGAGAGAGGCAAATTTTATATTGCATATGGACTGAGGATGGCAATTGGAAGTGAGCCTTGTTGTAAGAGCATTTTCTCTTTCAGCATTCAAGTATTTCAAAATTAATTCCAAATGTCAGGTATATGATTCACCATTTGCCCATTCCAAAAAGAAAAGCACTATTAAAATAAGCTACATATGCAGAAAACTCATACCTGCAGCATAGCAATTTCATTGGTGACGAGGCCATAGCGAATAACAATGTTACACTCTTTGATGTCCAGGCCTTCCTCAGCTACAGTAGTAGCAATTAGTAAATTTACATTTCCACGTCGAAATTTATCAATAACTTCCCTTTGTTCATTCTGTAAATTAAAATCATTATATTAACTTTCAGTATTAGTTTCTGTTACCAGTTTCTTCTAATTAACGCGTTTCAGGAATTTCAGTCCCATCATTTCTGAGCTGAGTGCCAAACATCAAGTGGCTTTAACAACTGCATTTAAGCATCATGCAAACAAGAAGTTCCTATTGAATATAATAGGTGTTCAGCACCATATTTGGAGGGAGGAGAGTGCAGAAGCCAATCCTTTTAGGGTAACTGAACTTGGAACTTCATAGCCTATGTCACAGGTACTAGAGGATTTGATAATATGTTGTTCCATTGTTTTCAAATGCTTTAAGTACTTATTCATAAGTCTGGATTTCTATCACTTCAGTAATTTCCGATTAAAATATAGACTTCCAACTCTAGTTCTAAAGCACTTAAAATTCCCCATAATAAATGGAGACCATAACTCTGGTGATCTGGGAAGCACCAAAAAGAACAATGATACACTTAAAAAAGAAAGCATCTAAAATCACAGACTTCTGAATCAACTGGGTGTTTGTCACCAGCTTGAGCAGAGGAAACGAAACTTGCTATTTGCTATATTCAGCTTCAAAATGCAGAAGCTATTGTTTGTGCAATGTGGCACACAAATGAAATTCCAAGTTTGATAGAACATAGAACTCAAGCAACTTTTGGAGAGAATTTTTTGAGAGAACTCTTTTTTTGAAACTGAGTGCAGCAGAAGGAAAAGGACTCTGCCCAGCAGCAAAACACATCATTTTTGCTTAAATGCTTTTACGGGGAGTAAAGAGCAGAACAGAAGAGAACGCGAAGTACTTTGTTTTGAAAATGTTTTAATTGCATGTATAAATCACCAGAGAGATGTGGGGTATGAAATCAACATAATGGTGCAAGACGGACACAATTGAGTGATCAATTGTGATATTTTCAGTATGAATTTTGGCAAGTTTTCTTTCAATGGTTATGCGTCAGTGTGAAGCATGCATGTAAATTGGTGTAATTTGATTAAAGCAATGATATTACAAAAAGACAGGCATAATCAACTTTGTAGTTTTATTTTTCAATCCAGCAGCTAAAATATAACATGAATTACTGTTGTCCTAATAAGTATAAACTCATTTAACGACTGCATTTTTGTTCTTTCCATTTTTGCTTCCCATGCCTTGCTACAACTTGTGTCCCTTTTGACTACACACTACTCTAGGCAATGGATGCTGGCTACTCCTATTGCCATAGAATCCAAAACAAAAAAAAGCTTGTTACTTGTGGAAATAAAATTATTCCAACATTATTATTATTCACATATCCTGCAGCTTATGAAGGTAAGTTGCTGGCAGGTATGAAACCAGAACTCTGGGCTCTGAACTTCAGTCCATTGGCCTAGTACTGTAACAAGTTGTTTTCCAAAATCATGGACAAGAGGTAATGTTGACATGCATGGTTCTGTACCTGAGTCATGGGCTTCATCTCACTGTTATGACCAGAGCCGATAAGATAATGGGCCTTAATTCCCACTTCTTCAAATTTTGGGTTGTCCTTAATCCACTGGGATAGAGCAAAGGCACTTAGACGAGTCTTTGTGAAAATAATTCCTCGAGGTTCCTCAGTCTTTGTGAACTCCTCCATTAGAGTATTTCTCAACTTTATTAGCTTCTCATTTTCATTTTCTGGCTGTCTAGTCAACTCTTTCAGCTGATTCTTTTTTGCTTTAAAAAGAACAGATGTAAATTAAAAAATGTAACCATGTAAAGTAACAGTTTGAGACAAAATAAACCCCAAAACCAACAAAACAAAGCACAACTTTCTATATAATTCTCTCAGCATAGCTAATTCACATTCAGTTTGAAGAGCTGCAGCATACCAATTATTTTTGAAGTGGGTTTATATTCATTAAAAACACAGTAATCAATCAAAATAAATTACCATTATCATACACTTTGCCTATATTTCATGGTGAGAATAAGCCAAAGGAAAAAAAACTGCCTATACACACAAGAGGTGGTACAGAGTTAAATGCACTGTAATAAAGAGCTAAATCACAGCTTGTAATATTTACAAAACTATTTTAAAATAATGGAAAAATGTCTTACAAGGAGAAACAGATTAATATGCACAACCTCGGAGCAAATAATGTTTTTATAAATTTAGATATAAATTGTCCTTGGGACATGAATTAAAGTAGGAATCCTCACTAGAAACATGCAGTACTGTAGACACCAGCATGGGCACATTGTTATTGATACTGCAGTTCCAAGACATTTCAACGTACTCAGTGAAACATCAAATGAATGACTCTCTTCAACTGGCTCTATTGACCCTACTGAGGGAGGATTCCTCATGTTTTTTAATTTTTTAAAAAACTTCTAATATTTAAAAACCTATGCCTTTATCAGATGATTGTGCAAACACAACAAGAACACTTCAAGGCAGCGACTTTGTGTGTTACTACACTCTGATGCCCTGACCCTGTGCAGACTATTCCAGCGTGCCTAATCCAAGGCAATCATACTCAATGCACCACAAACTACTACACCACCCAGACAGTGGCTTTATGACTAGTCTTATTCGTATTTTAGAATGTAATCAAACACAGAAACACATACAAGAAGTAGGTAGACATAAACTCCCACAATTTTCCCCCTTAGTTAAACCTACACTAATGGCTCAAGGGGGTTTATCACCCAAAGATGAATTCTGCTCTAAAAGCTGAAAAATTTTAGATTTTCTTCTATTATTCCTAGCACTTTCAGTGGTAAAATCCTAACAAAATGGAATTTATTTTTCACTGACAGGTTCTTTGAACTTCATTTACCTGCAGAAATAAAAGCAATCATCAACAATACTAATGAAACTAAGTTTAATTTTTAGTTAGTTTAAAATTTTGGTTCTCAGCAACAGCTCAACACTGAAATTCTAAATAAGGGGGAATAGAGAGTTATGAAGAGTCATTAAAATCATGCTGACATTGTCTAACATGTATTTTTAAGTTTTTTTACCATTTCCTGAATTCTCAATGATGACAGTCTAAATTTGTAGTTCATTGGATACATGAAGCTGGGCCACACTCTACAGTATAATCTATTTTTGTTTGCACCACCCGAGAGCCATGGGTGATGGGAGCAAACTTGTCTAGCTCTTTCTCATTGCAAAGGCAGTAAAGGGAAAAAAAAGCCAAGCAAAAAACCTTTGTGTGTCAAGGACTGAATGAATCCTAGTTCCAACGTGAATGATCTGAAAAAAAGGCAACTAAATTTGGTTTTTGGCAGTTTGATCTTTTGTTTAATTCTCTAACTAAATATTCTTTACCTGAAACTACGTAAAGCACTCTCCTTTCTTAGTATATAGACAAACAAACTTTGGCAGAAAGGGCTGGGTAAGAACTCATAATTTCATTACTTTTGTATTCCATTTGCTCAACCTTTTGCCCCCCAAGAGTGCATAATGAAATATATATGAAATATATATATAATATAATACAGATATTATGTATCTGTTAAGAGTGTCCTCAGGGAGACTTCACTGGATAAAAGCAAAGAACAGCTTGTACTTATTGGCAGCAAAAAAACCTGCCTTTAGGCTGGAGCTGAAGAACCTCTATTACATGTTATGACATAATCCCACTATGATATTGTTTAATGCATTCAGAACTATATGAACTGGGATATTAAGGTACTGTGATAATAAACAACACAGCAATCTCTAGGATATAATAACTAATGGGCCCATGCAAACCATGTTAGTGCATAATTACGGATTTCAAGTATTAAATATTACAATGTATTTCAAACTCACCATGAAATAAACCCATTAGAAATTCATCTGTTTCATCCTGTTTTGATACTGCTGGTTCATCATCATCATCATCATCATCATCATCATCACTCCTTACTGTCTTCTTACTTTTCTCCTCTTTATAGAAGTTATTTAGGTGATTGTAGGCATCCACCATTCGGATGGTGTCATTTATCTGGAGAGCATCATTGTATTTCTTCAAGTGTTCTGCACAGACACGTTCCCTGCGTTTTTCTTCTTTTGCAGCTAGAAGTGAACAAAAATAGAAAAACATGTCTGTGTATAGAACGACCCAAAGAAATCCAAAGCTGGGGTATATTTGCTATGCATTTACCTCTTCTCTCTTCTCTGATCACCCACTGTTCATATGTCTGAGTTCCAAACTCAGATTTTGGATGCAACTGGCAATAATTTTGTATTTCTGTCATTATCTCAGTAATTCTCTCTTTAAATGGATCCTAGAAATAAATTGATTAGGCAAAGTAAGTAAGCATCTTCTGGCAACAAAAACATTGGCTAGTACCATACTGAGCCATTTTTTAAAAATTAAACCTTAAATTAAAAACCAAGTAAGGCTGTTAAGTATGTTTAGTCTTATGGAAATATACAGTTCAGAATATTACAAAAATTATACTGTGAAGTAACATTTTTTTTAACGGTATATGATATCATCACTTCAATACAAATATTTCAGCTTTAGAAGGTCTTTTGACCAGACACCTCAAAATATAACTGACATAAGTAAAAATTTAATTCTATTTTACTTTAGTGATATTTTTTGAAACAGAGAAAACAACAATATTCAAATTAGCACTCTGGATCATCAAAAGTCTATAGAAAAAGAGCATTAGGCAAAAGTTCTTGATACCGTACAACACACTTTTAAAGGGCAATATAACTTTAATACTGATTTGTTTGAAAAAACATACCCTTTTTTTGTCATCTGCAATCACAGTCTTCTTAGAGGGCTCCTTTACCTGATTCTTCAGCTGGGAGACATGCTCTTCAACAGTCATAATTCTACATGCATCAAGATTGGCACAGATCTGGGAGAAAACAAAATGTTATTTCTTTTAATATTGAATGAGTTATTCCACATGAAAACTGAATTAATGCAACAGAACTTCTTATTTAGATACTGAGGTTTATATAACTTGATTTTCTTCCCACAAAATCTGGATAAAAGCAGTATCAGCATAAGAAAGGCCAAGTCTTGAACAGCATTTGAGATAAGCTGCACAAGTTGCTTTTTAGCCAGAAGAGATCCTTGCATACAGGAAAAAAAATGGTAGATCAGGATGCAAATCAAGTATTTTGAAAAGGAAAATACAGCATCAGTACTTTGGAAGAGTAGATTTTGGAGAACAAAATAAATAAAGTGATGGTGAAATAGAAAAAAAAAAAGAAAATAAACATTAGCGATTAATTATAAAAGTAAGAGCTATTATGAAAGTGGAAAAAAATTTGAGATAATCTTTCCTGGAACAGGAAGACATAGAATTTCTGTGCTAAGTGCACAACTGAACTGGACTTTTCTGCTTTTGACCTCTTTGAAGGAGAAAATACGTGCACATCATTAAGTAATAAGGGAAAACATAACATTATTCTGAGCAGAGGAAACAGTAAAGGAAGTCTGCCAGGTGATCTTTTTAATGTCTTCAGTGGTAGCTGTCTATTTGAGCTTGCACATTCAGATTACATTTCTTCAGATACAAACCCCAGCATCCTATCATTAGGATTTCAGAGCTGATGAAAAGGAATTTTCTGCTTTTTCCACTGCCAGCAAGTTTTTGTGTCAAAATTCCTTGCAATTCTGTCTACTTCAAAACAGCATAAAACCTTCTTGCAGGCCCACTTATTCAGTATCACATTCTGTTCTTGTGTAATTTACTAGTCACGAGTTTTCACTGCAGTACTGGGCTAAAATCTACTTTTCTATTACTAATGCAAAACCATTTAATTTCAAGTAAAATATAGTTTCTTTAAGTATAGAATTTAACAGATTACCTCTAATCAGGTGTTCACGCAACCTCAATGAGTAACTCTAACTGAAAAAACGAAACACATTTATATGCTACCTGTATCTCACAAGTGGTTTCTGGTTTAAGTATTCAACATTGTTTCTCATTTTCTTGGACTCACAAAAATGCTCAGCTTGGTCACTCTAGAAATAGAAATATAAAATATGTCGTGTCTCTAGTATTTAGGAATACTAATTAGTAAATTACAAGCCATCAATGGAACAATAAGACTTCTAATAACCATAAAACCATACCACATTGTGGATTTTTTGCCTCTGATCTTGAGAGTTTTTTTCAAGTGAGGCAATCTTTTAACGTCCCTTTTCAGTAACCCTACTTTCCTGTAAAGTAACCTTTATTTGTACATGGATTTCCATTATTTTTAGAGGGTCAATTTAATGGCTATGAGCTAAACTGCCATGTACACAAAAAAAAAAAAAAATCAGATTGTCTATTTGGAGCCTAACACTGACTAAAAGTTTTCCTTGAACAAGACAATATCCCTTTGATGGTTTGCAAGTGTTAGGGCTATTTACTTTCAGAATATGCTCTTCAGCTTTTGAGTAGGATGTTGCACCTCCTACACCAGGTGAGGCTGTCAGTCCCAGAATTTGAGGCTGTGGGATCTGTGGTTTGTTTTCTTTTGCCAGCTTTTTGTTCTTCATCTTCTCTTTTAAGTAACGTCGCATTATATTGTTGTAGACACCTTCCTTTTGAGTGTGATGGCACTCATCGATAATGATGAGGGAAAAATCTGGAAAAAAAAAAAAGACTCCTAGAGTGAAGAATTTTATTTCAAATGCATAACTTGTGTGACTAAATCTTGTAACGGGTAAGGATGGTGTTGAAAAGAACCCATCAGTTTGTTTGAGAACTAATGTACTAGGAAATTGAAGTGCTGGAGGAAGGCATGGAGGGAAGCTGAATATATTTAATGGACTTTGGAACCTTTGCTACAGTCCTGATGTGCCAAGTAGTTTTACATTTCATGTAATGGAAAACAAGACTTTCTATTTTTGCAAAAGCAATCTGATGATATAAAGAATTTCAGAGAAATATTTGCATATCTTACCAGCGGTAAGAATATATCATAGTTGAACTCAGTACTATCTTTATATCCATAACTGTGTCTGACAAACTACACATTGTTTGCCTTTTAGAAGATAAATAACATGTTAGAAGCCTTTCAAACATTCTTGAAAGGCTTGTTGTGGTCAAAATATGCTTCCATTTTGTAGCAACACAGAGATTTCCTCCCTACTAGTGTCCAAATAAAAGATTTATATTACTTTATGGATGTGTTATTCGAAAGAACAAACAGATTAGTGGGAGCACTGCCACTCCTCTCTCTTTTGTAGCGGAGGAAACTGATGAAGATTCAGACAGGTATTACGTGCTTTTTGGTCACAGTGTATTTACATGCAAGCAATATACAATAAGGAAAAATAAAATTTTTTTTTGTTTCAAATTTCTCAAAAAATACAGAAAAGATATCTTTAATCTATCTGCACATGCAGCTGGTGACATATGTTTCAAGGTTCTGAGCTGGAAGATTCATGAACATTTTTCTGTTTCTCTAACAACAAAACTGGTTTATAGAGCTCCCACTCCTTCTGTAGCTGGCCAGTAACTCCCTAATTTGACACGGTTTCCAACAATTTGAAGGAAGTTTGTGGACATGACTGTAAAGACGATCACTGAAATGATCAGGGTTAAACTTTTATATGTATTTTTTTATGTGGACAATTTCCATGGTCTTGTTTACACATTGATGTGTAAACATATTGATGTGCTCAAACTGTTGCACCACTACAAGTCACTTTTAAATAACTGGCAGCAGAAGCTGGAAATTAACAGAGAGCTAAATCAGTCTCAGCTGGTATTGAAGAATCTAAAGAAAGATGGAGACTAAACAAGGGAAGTTATATTTAAAGGCTACACCAAAAACTTCTGCTAGGAAAACAAGCCAGTGCTCCATGTCGCTGGGGAAAGCTGATTGCCTTCACATTTTTTTGTTCAGGAAGCCAGTTTGGACAGGAGTGATGGAGTTTCAAATCTAAATTCTGATTTATTTCTAAGATTTCTAGATATTGCAAGATTTCAGAAGCAGTGCTGGCAGTTTCTCAGTTATTCTGCCAACATGAACTTACTCCCTTTGATTTTGACCATCATCTCCATCATGCATATTCCTATAATTACTTGTGAAGAAACTAACCTACCAGAAGACATGTGTTTCTTCTACTAAGGAAGTGATACACAGCTTCTAGAAAGTCCACACAGTGACTTCAGCCCTTGGTAAAGAGGGTAAACATTTGGAAAAATGCAATTAAGAGAGTCCCCTCCATTTCCCTGAGGCTGGAAGTCCATATTACGTGTAACACAGACCTCTGTGGAAACTGATGAAAAAAGTATGCACAGAAATCTGGAAAGAACTTGTAACTAATTAGGATGATTTATATAGGCTGTGAGTTAACCAAGTCACAGCCATAGAAATGGAGCTGGCTGTGTTCATGCTTGCTTGGCTTTGGCCCAGCTGAACTAAGTAGCACAGGTGTAATAGCACAGAAAAAGAATGAGGTGCAGGGCCACCTGAGTTCTGGAAAAAATGCAGCTCCTTATGAACGAAACTTCACAAAGTGTGAAACCCATTCAACCCACTTCATTACACAATCTGGTTGGGACTCAGCCCAATTCTAAACAGGCCAGCAGTTCCAGCAGAAATGTTCAGATGCCTCCATACAGCATTCCAAAATGATTCAGATGTAGGAAAGTTTATTAACTTCGATGCAGTGGAAAGGAAGTAAGTGTAAGGAAATAGCTGGTACTCTGCCTAGGTTAATAACAAGGCATTCTGAAGGAGGGGATGCAATTCTGTGGTACCCAAGCTGCTCTGCAGGACTTAGTTTGGATCAAGCAGTACTCCAGTCAGCACTGAGCACTGACAGACACAGACCGACTCCTCAGGTTTCTCTGCTGTCTCTGTAACACCCAGACCAGAACTTCTTTTATCTCAGGGCAATTATTTTGGATATCACAGCTCTCCCCTACACCCTGCCACATCTAAAAAGGAGTTGATTGCAGGCAAATAGAGGGAGGAGTTAACATCTCCCAGAGGAAGGTCGCTGCAGCCCAGGCCCTGGAGCTGCCATCATGGGCTGTTCTATTTGTACATCGCTGGCAGATAATACCACTTCCTTTCTGATGTCCCAGAGATAACTGCCACTTTAGCATTCCGGGAAAACAATCTTGCCTTATTTATCTTTTGTTTCCTTCAACTTCCTTCATCTTTTGTAGGAAACCATTATATCTGCTGAGCTCAGAGAGACACAGTTTTAAGCAATCATATCACTGTACATTAGCAAAACTACAAAATTTTAAAGAATTTAACTTTTACAACAGATTGGCTTCTATCTTGTGTTCCATTGTATTTTTCAAACTACCATGTGTATTTGAATTTTGATAGTTTTTTCTCATCCTGTATAAGGCTTCTACATGATATAACTCAATGCTCTACCAAACTTGGAAAGTGGAACGAGTACGACTGCATTTGCACAAAGTTGTGCTTAAGCTAGATAAAATAGAAAGCATAACAAATATTTAGTACAAATAAACTATAGAGTCTAATTTTGGCTTGCATGCCTATTAACTAAGATCTGATTTTGACTACAGCTTGCATTTATAAAACGAGTAAATCGAAAAAAACCCTACAGAATGTGGCACATTTTTACTCTGTAATTTTCCAGAATAGAGACATACTTTTATTCTCACTGGAAAAACGTCAGAATTAAAAACTTGCCTGATAAGTGGACACCTTCTTCATCTTCCTTGGATGCATTTAACAGTGAATTCTCAAGGATCTGTGCTGTACTGATGATGACATCATTTCTTCTGACAACTTCAGGAAATGAGATTTTCAGCTGAGAATCACCACTTAAACCAATAACCTGATACTGACGCTTCAGGAATGGGCTGAACTCTGTTTGTAAATGCTGTTCTACCAATGGCACCTGAACAAAAGTTTCCAAAGAATTTAAAACATATTAAACACAGGATTAAAAATACATGCCTCTGCCACAAATGTTGTTAGGTGAGCAAAAGAAAACCAAGCAGCAAACATCCCCAAACCAATTTCTCCCCTCCAACTTCTCCTGTGAAACCTTTTTGTCCCAAGAACTTTGGCTTAACTATGCCTTCGAAAGAATGAAAAAAACCATGCATTCTTTGGCTCTTTAACTGAGCTTATAACATGCTTTCACATTTATTCTTGTAAGAGGATATGGATATTGTTTACAATTTCAATAAAATTCTTAAATGCATTTCTATATTTTCATATTAAAATATAAGATTAATTTATGTGTGCTAAATTTAACTGCAAAAATTACAGCAATTATCAGAAAATCTGACAAAACATTCCTTAACTACTGTGAGACTCATTAGGTGGCCTTCATTAACAAACTGAAACACAGAATGTGAAAAATATTTGTATTTTTTAAAATTCATTACAATATGAAATTGTACTTTTTCCAATAATGTGGCTATTAGCACATCTAAATTTTCACTTGCACTGGGGTACACTAAAATAATTTGTGCTTGCACCACGCTGATGGTGCAATAGAGATGACTGTCTAGATCTGTACATCTTTAAACACAGTACACCTGGAGAAGCTGAGAATTGCATTTACATTCATTTTACAATGCCTGTATTAACAATGCATGATGTCTGAAAAACATTATTCTTAAAAAAATGGACCAACTTACCTTATTAACAAGTACTATGACTTTTCCAGGCTCTGATGCTCTTCTCTTCTTATCCAAGTGATCTTTGGTAATGTAAACAGCCACTCTGGTTTTACCACTGCCTGTAGGGAGACATATTATAATATTCTCCCCATTCAGTGCTGGCTTTGCAACTTCCATCTGGTAATCTCTCAGGGTCAGATCTGGCTCAGGTGAGGCTCTCCTCTCCCCTTCATCTTCATCTAAGGGTACAAAGAAATATAAATATCAAACAGGAGGCATAGAACATATATCAGAGGAGCGAAAAAATGTCAAAGGGAGAAATATTAATTTACTACTAGAAGCATCTTGTGAATAAATAGAAACAGCATACTAGCATAGACAGTGTTGCTCTGTGGACCTGTGCAACTCTGGATCAGAACTATTTCCATCCAGTCACCAATCAGGGCAGGTGGAATAAGCCACAGTACAGCTTCACCCATCTATGTTGAAATGCCTACTATTAGGTATGAATTCAAATGATACAGTTCAGTGGCATTGGGACCAACAAAGGTTCTGTTTGCAGCTGCAGTATTTATAATCTAGCCAAGCTTCTGTGATGTTCTCCTTCATCAATACTGAAATTTATTTGGTTACAAGGGAGCTGCCTTTTTAAATACTTCCAAGAGAATGAAAAATGGAGCCACAGAAAGAAAAAAAAGATATGGAACACTTAAAAATGGTCAAGGGAGTTATAAAGTATAAAGACCAGACAGATAAGAAAATTCAATTGCCCATACAAGATGGAGCTAACTGCAGAATGTATCACACCTATTCATGGTAGATTACGTTGCTTCTTAGCCTGACTCACACATAATGCAATTGAGTGTTCATTAAAAAGCCATAGACATTTGCCACCTAAGGCCAAAGCCTTCCATCTCTTATTGAAAATGCAATGGCAGAGTTTAGATCTACAGCTCACAGAAAAAACAAACAATGTTATAAATGTAAAAGTGAAAAAAAAAAGCTGTTGAATTATTTTGAGCAGTAAGAAAAGCATATCAAGTCCCTTGAGTTTACATGTATTTAGGGAGTCAGAACTTACATATATCTTAGTATCAGAAGGATTTATTTCAATTGAGTTTTCATGGGGTTTCTTTTTCCTACAAATAAGTTTAGATCACTCTTCAAGTCTTAACTGCCCTCAGTGAAGGAAAGGCACAAATTCGTTCTACTAGACTAAAAACGAGGCGAGAAAAACCCTGGTTTTGTTTCCTGATGATATCATTCAATGAAGAATCATGAGGATTTTATTATCTCTGATACATTACACACAAAGTAAGTATATTTTTCTAGTATTCCTGATTCCATTAAATAAAATTAAACTAACAAAAAGTAATGAAGCTTGATAAAACACTGCTGATGGAAACATCTGAATGCCATTCTTAAGTGTTTTTTGCTTGTTTTGCCTTTTAGTGAGTGCAGTGCTACCTGGACACAGGGACATTTGCACCAGAGAGTACTTGCTGTTACTTATCTGACTTCTACTTCTCTCTTTTGAGGAAGAATGTTGTTTGCTTTCTGGTTGGCTAAATTCAATAGCTCAATCATATTGAAACTAGCACTTTATCACCCATCTGTTTGGTTAGATTTCAGATCCTTAACATCCTCAATTAACAGTCCAGGCCTGAAAAATATTTAACTTAGCTCTCTCCTAGCTTCTTCAGTCCTTGTTTAGATAAAGGCTAATACAGGAATCTTTTCACAGATTAAAGAATTAAATAATTAAAGATTTTTTGTCATGCACACTATAACATTGGGGAAGTTGTCTGCCTTCATACAAGGCCCACATGAATTGCTGCTCTGGGCTAAAAGAAACATGATAATTATTCTATTGTCCTAACTACACAATTTTTTAAAATGTGAAATGAGCTTGGCACATAAAAATGCAGCTGAATCCATACGATTCTTTGCATTAAAATCCAAATCATATTAGTGTCTAATGACACCATCCAAACATCTTTGTTAATACAACAGCCTTACTGCAAAATTTCAAATTATAAAATCCACAAATAGTGCATCTGCATCTTCTTAGCATGTTTTTCTCATTATTGCTTTCACTGAATTTACTAGACATGATGAAAAAGCATGGATGTTTTCAAAAACTTTTAAACTAGTTTTTTAAACCCACATGTAAACAGAACATACAGCAAGTAAACACTGGAAAAAAAATCTGTTCTCCATTCTTCACAAAACTGCAGTGATTTTTTTTTTCTGGATTACTGGATGCAGCAAATGCCCAATTTACTTAATGAGAGATACTTCAGGAATCTTAAAGGATCAGGCCATACATACATATGTGCTGCCAAATATCAGGAGCCTGGCTCAGCCTGGCCAACTGATACAGTGTGCCTGCCTGTCCACAGAACAGAGAAGCTCCCATGCCCAGACATTTCATGTGACACAGTGAATCAAAAAATACAACGTGACTTATGAGTGTCCTCAGTTGATGCAGAGGTGCAAAGCATATTCTTTGGAGTTAGCAACACACAGACTGGAATCTTAGCTGTAGTGTAAATTGCTTAGCTTAGCTAGATTGCTGTAGTGTAGCAATTTAAATCTGAGCTATCCTGAATTTTCTGTGTACTTACAAAATACATGCATTTTGATATTTTAAAAGCTTGAAACTATTTTAAAAGTATCTATTGTAAACACTTTGCAGGCATATGATATATAATATTTACAGTGACTTTACTGATGTAATACGAAGTTTATTAGGCCCAGCTGTCTTGAAAGGCACTTGGATTTTTTCTAGCCCTTGTCCAAGACACAGTCCCAGCACAACTTTTATAAAGGCTAGATTCCAAAAACTACTTCTTGAACTCTGTATAGGCTGATTACCATGGTGGACAGCTCCCAATTTGTTTTGCCTGAGGTTTGAAAAAAAAAAAAAAAAGACAAAAATATATTGGGGTGTCTTTTACAACAGCAGTGTTTAGTTTGGCTCAGACTATATACATAGCAAGATAATACCTGTTTGCTAAGTATTACGTAAACACAGTCCAGTATCTAGTTTAAAACTGTATTTAGAACATGCACATGTGTTTTAATGTGAGATTCACAAAGGTTTTCAGATAGCAACTGCCATTGCTTAGGTTGCTTTTACGAATAAGGCTATTACAGTACTTGGGGTCCAAAGTGGACCTTCATTATTGCTCTGCAGGTACCCAGGAGATACTTCTGCTAACCTTTTGTTGCTTCTAAAACATTCCTATTCCCTCTCACCCTATGTGAGGGCCAGGCACAATCTAACTTCTCTCTGAGAGCAAAAGAAACACGTCTGTGTGGCAGCACTATGAGGATCTGTCCAGGTGACTGCACTGGATGACGTCTAGTCCCTTCAGCCTATGTGATTTTATCATTCTGCCTCACTGACCAGTTTGTACGATGATGATGTCTAGAGACCTGTTCAGATGACCTCAGTAAATTGACTGTTTTGGGGCTAGGACTTGGGTCCAGACCCTTAAAAATGGCATCTTTTTTCCAACAAAATAAGAGTAAGTCTGGCATCTAAATACAGTGAACTAGAGTTTACAGTGAAAGAAAACCCTCCATTGAGTTTTGTTCTAGCCCACACACAGAGTACTTCCCCTAGAGCTTACTTTGCAGTTACTAAATAATAACAGAAGGGAAATGTACCTGAATCACTGGTTGTGCAGCTCTGTCCCAGGTTTTCATTCAAGTTACTGACACTTCCATCTCCTATGGAGACATCTGAGTCTAAATGAAAAACACATAGAAATGTACCATAATGTATTTGCTGCACAAATATTAATAGCAAATGCATATTGTTTGATCTCCCCCTAAGTTGTCAAAGTAGGTTAGATGAATGTCAGGCAGGGATGGCTGAGATCTAATTTTCTCTATTTTTGGTAAAGATAAAAATATGAACAACACAGTTCATTTTCTTACGGAAGAAAAGACGGAGTGGAAGATTAATATCCAAAGCATAGCAGAGGTAAGGCACTGTGGGTCATGATTCATTACTTGAATGCAGGGGTTCCAGACACGATCACCTGCATAATCCCCTTTAGTCTTATTTTACTGTATCTTTTCAGAAAGGTGAAAAGCCAAAAAAAAGCTGCTGGCCAACCGAACGTTCTCTTTTACTCCCTGTAAGCCACGAGAGCTACATCTGTAGTAAAAAACAAAGCCCGAACTGCGAATTTTTTTTTTTTTAAAGTTCCTTCGTGTAACATCAGAAGAGCAAACCAAGTAAATAAATACAAGCAGTGATGAGTTACTGAACAATGCGGAGCAAAAGCGGCGATCCCGACCCCGCGAGAGGCCGGCGCGGCCGCTCGGCGGCTCCGCTGCGGAGATCCTCGTGCTCCGCTCGCCCTCTGCTGGGCCATCCATGCCGTACACGCGCTTATCTTCTCGGGTCGCCAGTACAACTCATAAAGCTCCATTTTCCAAAACTCAGTCCTTTTGGTATCTAAAGGGATGCCCAGTTCTTCCGGGAAAATCTGCTGCAAACAGCATCATCCTGAGCTATCAGCTTACCGACAGCGCTCTGCAACGGAGCCCACCGTCTGCTTCTGGAATCAGAGTAATAGTGTTGACCAATGTTCTGTTTAACTAGCTAGTGAACTTGTGTTTCTATCAAGTTCTTTCCAGTGAATATGCTATTATGGTCCATATCCGTATTTTTCCTAACTTACTGTCCCCAACAAATTATTCATAAAGCAAAGTAGTTTCTGTGAATGAGAATTTAGCACTGAATGGAAGTTACAGTGTCTTTCGAAAGGAAAGCCTGAAATAAACAGTATAAAGTCTTGGTGAGGTGGAAATTAAACCTAGTCTGCATTCAGTGAAGTTATGTAGCTATCTTAGCTACCACTAGGAGTCAGGTATTAGTTTTTCTAACATAACTATGAAAACTGATGCAAACATCTGTCTTGCTGTCTTACAGTTGTCATAATTTATTCCATACAGACATCAGAATCTGATCCCACTACTAATCACCATCATCTGTAGAAATTGTTATGATAGACAAGGACATTAAAGCCTTTAAGCACCTAAATTAAGCCTATTCTCCTAGAAATGAATGCAATCAACAGAAAGGCACAAAAAAGAAGAAAACCTCACCAGTTCCAAGCCATGTTCAAAGACCTGTGACAAACTATTAAGTAGCATTAGTGGGAACTCCCAGCTATGAAGATGACACTGCTATCTCCTGTTTTCACTTTCTAGGAATCCACAGATGATAGGAAAGAGAGGACAAAATTAAAATTCTGTTTATCTATTCCATATGGACTCCGATCTAAAATGACCTTCTAAAGACATGAGAATATGAATCCATGAAGAGTTTTGTACACAATTATCTAAATTACAATGTTCAGCATGCATTATACAACAATCTCTCAACAGAAAACATCAGTAGTGAAGTGAAATGCAAAATACTCATCTTCCAAATTAAGGTGAATAGAATAATGTTCTCCTTTTTCAGCTGTGGCAACTTTCTTCAATTATTTTAACACAAAGTAAATTTTTAAAAACCCAAACCAGTAAGCATTTCCAACATAATGAAGATAAAAGAGTTAATATTCTAACAGCTATTTTTACCACTTTTGCTAATCTTCCCTGTTTGCACATTGTAATGCAGAATATTTCACAGGAAGATCTTCAGACACTTTGCACTGACTACTAAATAAGTATAAAAACAATGGAATGCAATGAAAGGCAAGCCTTGAAAAAGAGAGCTGTTATTATTTAAATTGTTGTTTATACAGGCAACTGCAGCAACTTAATCCATGTGTTGACCTTGCAAACTTACTTGCTTTTGTGTTATTTTGTGTGTATGAAGTTTCTTACCTGTGTTCTTGCATGTTCAGTTTTTCTCTAGTTATCTCTTAGGCTAAATGATCTATTTCTACTTTGTTTTCAAGACCTTACTGCTTTCATACCTTCTGATTGTCTCGGTTTCATCTACTTAAATAAAAGGGTTAGAGGAGGCTTCAGATACAATGCAAACTGCAGTAATTTCAAGAGACTTGAAAAAGCTTCTTTCTTCTTGAAATATGTCCTTCTCAAGACAAAGGAATGGTGGGAGTGTACTGCAAAACTGACAACACTTGACAGTATCAAATTACAAACTAGGTGGGTTCCCAGCTCATGTGGAAGTCGAATCTGGGTTCCATTTGTATTTTAATCTGCCTGGTCTAAAAATAAAGTCTTATGAAATCATGAGAAAGGATGGAAATAGGGAATGGAAAAAGACCTGAGTGCAGTTAAATCTGAGTGTACAAGTGCACCAATATCAAAGCTTATTGCACTTCAGGATAGCTGAATGTGAGCCAGTTCCTCTGCAGAGATCTCCAAGCAGCATTGCCTCCTGGCAGCCCTTGTTATCCTGCATCTACACTGCTGCTTTGGTTCATCTCAGAAGTGCATTTTTACAGTAAATCTGTCAATTCTCCCCACTTACACTGCTTTGATTCACATCACAGAGCTGATTTAGATCAGAAGAAATGAACTGTCAGCTGAAGCTGAATGAGATTTGTTCCAGCTAGTTGCAGGCACACAGCATGAGACTGAAGTCAATCTGAACCAAACTGATGGAATCCATCTACTCTGTACCCCCTCAGCCATTTCACTGCACAGATCTGCTCAACTGCCCAAACTGCTCATACCCATCATCTATTAATTTCAGTTCTGTGCTGAGACCGTAGTTTTTTTAGCAACAATTAGCTTGTGGCACTCTAGTTAATAACTAGGAGATCTAATTATCCGCAACCCTCAACCTGACAAGACGCAAGCAGAAGATCAGGCTGACAGCACTGAAAACCTACCCTTAGTGAGGCCCAATAAGAGCCTTAGCTTTGCCCAGAAAGGATTCCAGCTAACAACGAGGATAACTCAGTCTGATCCATTTTAAATTATCATTAAATATTTGGCACCTCTTCTTTATACTGCCAAATTACGTTCCAACCCAAGAAAACCAAGCTGATATTTTTGCTGTAGTTAATAATTCACTATTTGCTACAAAGTATTGTGATATCCTGTTAATATCATGCTAAACGAGAAATAGGCTACTACTGTTGCACATTGAAAGGCTGCAATTTTTCAGAGCCATTTTTAAAAAGTAATTGTTCATATTTAATATAAAGAGAACCCACCAGTATAATTCCAGGCAGGATTTACCTTAGCTGTAACTTTTTTTCGAGCTCCATCTGAACCTGGAACACATATGGCTCCTGAATCATGCAGTGTATGTTTGTATCACTGGTTCACAGCTATGTTTAGGTGGTGTTGCTGGTCATTGCTGTTGCTCTTACTCAACTCCCAAGGCATATTTTTAAGAGTGGATCTATATGAACAACAGGCCACAACAACTCCTAAACATTTTTACTAAAAATGTACTTCTGAGTATGTATGTGACGTGAGAAAGGTTGTTTGATACTCTGTAAATACCTTAAAATAAACAGAAAAATTACTTGTTGGACAGCACTAAAGGACTTTTCAAAACAGAAAATGCTTTTCAATATAGAATTTCCAGCCTTCTAGAAAGAATACAGTTGCAGTTTTAGTGGTACAAAAACATTCCTCTTGTCTTAAACTTTGTCAACACTGTACAGAGTTGTCAATGTTAACCTAATGTTGTCATTGGATAGTATAAGCCTACCATGGATGGGTCTGAAATAAAACATTAATCTAATAATATGAATATTTTTATCAACAATATTAAATATATTCGAAAATGACTCATTTATTCACACAGGTACCAGATCAAAATAGCAGTTGGTGGACAAACCTGACACCACAGAATTCTTTTCTATGGATGTTTCCAATACACTGTTCTCACTGCTGAAACTATCATCCACATTTTCTTCCTGTTTCAAATTATCTGCTCTGAGGTATCCTGGTTGGCTTGTAACTTCTGCTTCTTCGTTTGTACTCTTCTCCATCCCATTTTGTTTATTTTCTGTTCCTAGAAAATACAGAAAAATTCTAAGGCAATTCTATAAAAGATTTCATTTCTTTTAGTGTGGAGCACAGAAAACACAGAACTAGCCTCTATTCATCACATACATAACAATGTAACATATGGTCTTGGTCTTGACTCAAATGTTATAGTTTGCAATTTTGACCTTTATATAAATATTTATTAAGAATTTACTAATTTACAATTAGAAACTAAATTTAGAGAGATTAATAGATTTATTTTATGAAGCTCTCAATTTTTGTGTGTAGGTGTTTCCTAGTAACAATGTATTTTACTTTAACAAATCACAGGGGGTCAAGTTGCAGTGATAAAATGTAGCACCAATGTTCTTCCCCAGGTCTCAATGAACCTGTGGTCAGTGTTTCCTCTCTATGCCCTTATGTCAGGGGATGCTCCTGCAACCACACACTTTAGGTATCTACACATATACAGCACCATGTACATGGAAAATTACTTATCCTCTGCTAAGAGCAACACCATTTATGCTTCATGTAGCAGTCTGAACAGGTTGGTTTGGGGCCTGCATTGCCCAAGATTACAGAGAAACTGTGGGATAAATGCATTCATTCAGCAGTTCATCAAACAACTGAATTAAACTTCAGTTTTACCCTGTATGGTCTGCACTATACTGAAAATTCAGAAATTCAAAATTTGAAAAGAACTGAAAATAAAAATGTGAAAAGAATATTAATAATTTGCATATTTGTGAACTTTGTTTACCTTACTGATAGCAAAGTAGTGAAGACAAGAATTCAAGTCTCACAAAGCTGCAACACAGAATGAAAATTAGGATCACAGTAGCTCCTGAGCTATTTCCAGCATCTGAGTTTCACTCAGAATTGTTGTAAAGTATTTGAACCTTGATAGTGTGCCCCAGACAAACCATTTTTAGTTATTTTTACCAGAGCCCTCAGAGTAGGACCAGGCTGGAATTACCCTCACCGGCTTCACGAACAGGTTGGTTTGGGGCCTGCATTGCCCAAGATTACAGAGAAACTGTGGGATAAATGCATTCATTCAGCAGTTCATCAAACAACTGAATTAAACTTCAGTTTTACCCTGTATGGTCTGCACTATACTGAAAATTCAGAAATTCAAAATTTGAAAAGAACTGAAAATAAAAATGTGAAAAGAATATTAATAATTTGCATATTTGTGAACTTTGTTTACCTTACTGATAGCAAAGTAGTGAAGACAAGAATTCAAGTCTCACAAAGCTGCAACACAGAATGAAAATTAGGATCACAGTAGCTCCTGAGCTATTTCCAGCATCTGAGTTTCACTCAGAATTGTTGTAAAGTATTTGAACCTTGATAGTGTGCCCCAGACAAACCATTTTTAGTTATTTTTACCAGAGCCCTCAGAGTAGGACCAGGCTGGAATTACCCTCACCGGCTTCACCTGGCCTTTCCACCTTCAGCTGCAGCACATCAGTGCCAAGAGGGTTTTTAGGCTCCAGTCTGAAGGTTTCAGGAGAGAAGTGGGACAGGTTTATATTTTTTCCCTGTCTTTTGCTGTCTTGATGTTTGGATTTCCTGGGCTAACTTGGCTGCTGATCACTGGATGGATTTTGTTGCTGTCATCATCTTGATGCTGCTTGCCTGGATCAGGAGCTCCACCTGCTAGAGCCCTCAGGAATTCATCAAGGACTGAAAGGTAAACTGTGCTAAATTGGAAAAGAATTGGGAAAGAAGAAGCTGCAATACTAAATACCAAGATAGCAAGGAGTAGATAAAAAAGACTGTACTGCACTAGATTAAAACCAATCGTATCATCAGAAAAGTGTGCGCAGAGCTCATGGGCAAAATACAGAGACCAATCAAGCAATGTGTGATCTCATGCACAGCAGTTGCAAAATGTATATGTACTGTGTTATGGATAAGTTGTAAAATGTATAAGTAGAGTAGTATGTAAAAGTACTGTGTTATGTAGAAGTTGTAAAAGGTGTAAGATGTACAAGTAGTGTGATATGTGGAAGTTATAAGTTATAAAATGTACAAGTAAGTGAACTGTATAAGTTATGTATAAGTAGGTAGAATGTAGAAGTAAGCAAAGTGTATAAGTAGGGTATTATGTCAAAGTTGTGAGATGTGTGAGTGGAGTGTATTTTAAACAATAACATGCTTCTGTGTAATCATATTGATTCATTGATCAGAAGGCATGAGTTCCCACACAGAATGGTCTTCTGAGGCTCTGACTTGGTTGGTCTTGTCCTGCAGACTACAACAATCAACCATCTTTGAACTGCGCCCTCAAATATCACAACTGCTTGTCTGTGTCTGGCAGAACACCAGATGATTCCTGTCCAAAGCTGGAAGACACACCTTCACGTCCCTCTTACCTCAATCTTAATGCATTGACCCACATGCAGCAACTGAAAGTACAGAGAAAGTTCTGGTGAGCTCAGCAAGTGAGCAGGCTGAAGCTGCTAAATGGGAAATCTGTCAAAATAATTTAGTCTCAAAAATTTTATAAAACATATGGGGAGTAAAAATAAGGGATAAATTACTTGAGGGCTGCTTCCTTTTTTATATTTAAGAATACAGGAGAGCACTGGAATAACTTTACAGTACTATAAGTATTATACAGGAATGAAAAGGAGTAGCTGCTTTAGTAGTTCATTATTTTTAGTAAATTTTATAATGTTTTGAGACTTATGAATGTCTTAAAGTATGCAAAGTACTTTAAAATGCCAAAAATATTTGTAAACCAATATTTAAAGGAAACACTTGTATTGAAGAAGAAATCCAGGTAAAGTCTGTATTTTATGTTCAAATTAATCTTCAGAATATTTTTTATGAATGATTATAAAAAGCACACTGAAAACCAATGGGTTTTAAAAGGTAAGGATTCAGTTAAACTGTAACTAAATGCATACTGTTGTAGTTCTCATATTGTTTAATAAGGACTTTTTAGTATTTAAAAATCTATCGATTAAGCTGTTACATAACTTGATTTTGAAATCTCTGGACAACCAAAAGCATTAGTCCCAGTATCACTGTAAAACAATATGGTGGGAGTCCTGCATTGTTTCTCAAATAACAGTACAAAAAAAAAAATAAAAAGAGATATTAAAAATCCACACATCAGTACCAGTGAAATAAGATGATTACCTCCTGTATTTCCGCTTAAATCATCTGCAAGGTCTTCATGTTGAGTTTCACGGAGAGCAACCAAAAAAGAAGAGAACCAATCTTTCTTCTGCACTATTCTGCTCAGTAGCTCCCTCGCGCCATCTCTGTTCCCACGATTGTCAGCAACTGTCTGGATCTGGTAAAAATAAAAAACCAGAAACAACCCTCACACAGACTTCAGAAATGGTGTGAGGAAGTTAGTACGAATAGTATAGCTGCAAAAGCATTTCCCTGTCATCATTAAGACATACTGAAAAATAAAGATCTAAAATTGACTTGCTACTCATCAGAAGAGACTTACCACAGCTTTGTCCAACCTCATGTTCATCCCATATTGTTTTGGGTAGGATATATAAAACCTATGAAATCTGAAATTTAATTGGAGAGACTGGTAGTACTAGACAAGAGTTACAATAGTAACCACTACATAATAATTACTAGTATTGTGGAATAATAATTGGTGTTCAGACTGGTTTAGGGAATAGGCAACGATGATTAAGGAGAAATTATGTCACACAGTTTACCAAAGCTCAGACTTATTCTGTAACATGACCTCACACATAAACTGGAACATTTCCCTTCTTAAACTCTGGCTTCATCATCTCAACTCCCACTTAAAAACACCATAGCTAAGCCTCTAGTAAGGGGCATTGCCCTCAAAGAAGCTATGGGACAGTGTCCCAAGGCTGTCACAAGCAGAACTTGGCATGTGATCACATGAGGAACAAAACAACAATCCCAAGAGCAAAGCAGCCTAAGACAGGTGTTCAGTCCTCAAGGGCACTTTCTTTCAAGGCTCGAGAATCACCAATCCTGATATGCAAGGAAAGGGGCAGGCATAGCAGTGGGAACACCTAACTGAGATTTGTGACTAAAAGGAAGTGCATGGAAAGTGGGAGACATTAGGAAAGCCTAAACTCCATTGGAGTTTAAACTGGCAGGACTGTGAAGGGTATTGAATGCTTTGATGGAAATACCAGCAGCAAAAAGGTGACTTGGGGGAACATGAGGACCCGTTCCCAGGAAACAGAGCCAGTAACTTCTGGAAAGGCCTCTGCATCTGCCTGTTGTGTTACCATGCTTGCCTCCCCACTCATCAGGGTGCGGCTAATCATTGCTGCTACCTGTCGGTCACAAGACAAAATTACGTGTGTTACAGTCATTTAACTGAGATGGAGAATAAAACTCCCTCAAAAGTGGATGCAAAGGCTCAGAGTGCACATGTGATGTAGTTCCACCCTTAGTTTACCAGTTTTCCCCCTATTGCTATGTTTTAATTTGTTCTAGCACTGTTTCAGGACATCCATTTTTTTTGAGTTTCAAGTAAGTTTCACATTGCAGGCAAGTCATCCTTAGCCAAGTGGAATAAACACTGGGAAATATTTTCATCAAGGGTCAACACTTCCTTGTTCCTATGCAACTGGTATTTCTCTCACCTCACTGTCTAGTGTGATAGTCCTTAGTGACCCTATAGCAAAAAAGAAGACAGAAAACCCTGCTTTATTTTAACTGAAGTATTCTTTAGGACTTTACAGACCATCACTACTTCCTGGCATGGTTCAAGGGCCAGAAGACAATGATCTTCTGAGCCTAAGGTCTGTGTCAAAATAGTAAGTAACAGTAAAGTCTGACATATTTCTTCCACTTAGACACTGTCTTGGTCCAACCCTCTGATACTGGCACTTTTCTTTGCCAGGCTCTTAGCTGGCATCCCACCTGCTGCCCCACTGTCAAGGGTCTTCATCGGCGTACCCCGCTTACTCGTTATCTCCTTCCCCAAGTCTGGGAACTCTCCTTTCATTTCTGCATTTACTACGCCGTTTGTAGGTGTGGCTTCCTACCTGCCCCTGCCCCCCAGCCACTGGAGCTGGCCAGTGTCTGTGGCACTACCTACGCCCATACTCACCCGATCCATGTCCTCGTCCTGGAAGATGCCCATCTCCAGGCACTTCTCGGCCACCTGCACGGTCCGCATCCTGTCCACCAGCGTGCCGTGGAGCAGCTGCACCAGGTGCACGCAGAGGTCGTGCTCGGCCTCCTCTGCCGGCGAGGGCAGCTGGCTCAGGCTGGGGTTGGCGTAGCAGGCGGCCAGGCTGCAGCC